>NC_045767.1:26477012-26779512 GCF_008692025.1 Phocoena sinus | reverse complement strand
TTTTTTTTTTAGATTCCATATATATGTGTTAGCACACGGTATTTGTTTTTCTCTTTCTGACTTACTTCACTCTGTATGACAGACTCTAGGTCCATCCACCTCACTACAAATAACTCAATTTCGTTTCTTTTTATGGCTGAGTAATATTCCATTGTATATATGTGCCACATCTTCTTTATCCATTCATCTGTCGATGGACACTTAGGTTGCTTCCATGTCCTGGCTATTGTAAATAGAGCTGCAATGAACATTGTGGTACATGACTCTTTTTGAATTATGGTTTTCTCAGGGTATATGCCCAGTAGTGGGATTGCTCGGTCGTATGGTAGTTCTGTTTTTAGTTTTTTAAGGAACCTCCATACTGTTCTCCATAGTGGCTGTATCAATTTACCTTCCCACCGACACTGCAAGAGGATTCCCTTTTCTCCACACCTTCTCCAGAATTTATTGTTTGTAGATTTTTTGATGATGGCCATTCTGACCAGTGTGAGGTGATACCTCATTGTAGTTTTGATTTGCATTTCTCTAATGATTAGTGATGTTGAGCATCCTTTCATGTGTTTGTTGGCAATCTGTATATCTTCTTTGGAGAAGAGACAGTAATATTTATTTGCTGGCAATACAGCATATACAAAGAATACTGAAGAAAATGATTTGAAAATTTTTAGAAAGCAGAAAATAACTCCGTAAAAGGGTCAGGTATGTGAAAGACATGAAAAATGATAGATTTTCAGTAAATAATGATCACTTAGCAGATATAATGGAAGAAAATTATTTAATTCCAGAAAGCAACAAAATACTACCACGGGATATATCTTAAGAAGAAATATCATGATCCACATTAAGAAAATTATAAAAATTTGCTGAAAAACAAGAAAAATTCTCATGGGTACAGAAATAAATTTTTTCTTACGAGAATATTTTAATGATGTCAGTTCTTCCCAAATTAATTTATATACTTCTTGCAACTCTAAGTGAAAATAATAGTAGGATCATTTTAAGACTCTGAAATAAAGATTTGAATATTTATTTGGAATGATTAAAAAAAGAAAACTGAGATGATCTAAATTTTTTTTTTCTTCTTCCTTTTTTTTGAGTGGAAAAGTTGGACTGGGATCTTGCCCTAATAATGAATAGATTTTTAAAATATATTATTATAAAACTAGAAATAATGCTATTCATTGCCATTGCTATTCATTGCCATAAGAATTGGTAGATAAATTACATGAATGTGTGTTTATGTATGTATAGACAAAATATGATATATTACAATTTACACATATATATGTAATTGTGGATGGATGAATTCTTCAATAAATGGCGTTAGAAACAGCCTTCACTTCGAGGGGATGTGTTAGCTTAAACCTTCTCATTTCATCATATATCAGGATAAAACCCAAGTGAATAAAAAATTTAAGTACAGAAAATTCTAAATTATACTAGAAGAAAATTTAACTGAATACTTAATATCTCAGGATGGGGTGGAATATCTGAGGATATACGCTATGGGAGAAAATACAAATGAAAAGACTGATAGATTTCAAAAGTAAGACATTTTTAAGTTTTTCTGGGAGAAAAGCATCAGAAAAGCAGATGAGAAATTAGGAAAACATAATAAGTTATAAAAAGAAGTTAATATGCTTTTTTATAGGAAGACTTCTTTCTTCATTGATTTTATTTATTTATTTATTTATTAAATTAATTTTTATTGGAGTATGGTTACTTTACAATGTTGTGTTAGCCACCACTGCACAACACAGGAAGACTTTTAAAGATAAATGAAAAACAAATTTAGTTCCAACAGAAAAACTGGAAATGATGCAGATAATTCATACATGAAAATATACAAGTGGCCAATAAACATATTTTTAAAAATATCAAACTCACTAATAATAAAGGAAAAGAAAAAATACATTGTCATAAATTTTAAAATCTGCAGAAATACCCAAAGGTGCTGAAGATATGATTAGAAAGACTGTTATATACACTGCTGGTCAAAGTCTAAGTGGAAATAACATTTCTTGGAAAGAAATTTTTAGGAAAACACATTTATAGTTATTTATATACATTTATCTTTGTGTGATTTAATGGGAAAAATTATAAACAACCTAAATAGTCAATTATAAGGGAATAGTGTATCACTTTTGTTGCATCTATATAATGGAATATCAGGCTCCTAGTAAAAATTCAGCTTTTAGAAAATTATATTTATTATTATTTTCTAATACGGAAGTAATATCATTTATGGAAAATCAGAAAATACTGAAAAACCTAATAAACAAACAAACAAAAAGATTAGCCTAACCACACAGAGAAATCTTCACTTTTTTCCTTTTTAAATTGAAGTATAGTTGACATATAATATTATATCAGTTTCAGGTGTACAATGTAGTGATTTGATATTTACATATATTAGGAATTGATCATCATGGTAAGTCTAGTAACCATCTGCCACCATACAAAATTATTAAAATATTATTGACTATATTCCCACTGCTGTACATGATGTCCCTATGACTTATTTATTTTATAACTGGAAGTTTATACCTCTCTGTCCCCTTCATCTATTTCCTACAACTCCCCTTACTCCCACTCCCTGCCCCAAGAAGACTTTTTCACGCATGATTATTTTCCTATCTTTAAAGTTAGGATTAACCTTATATTTAATTTTTAACCTACCACTTTACATAATTTTAATCCTGGGAGATTATATATGTGTGTGTATGTGTGTGGTGCAGAGGGTGAGAGTGAGGATGAGAGCTCGGGGAATTAGAGAGCTAGAGGGTAAGAAAGAGAGAAAGAGGGAATAGGAATTCCTTGGTAAAAAAAAAAAGACTTAAGTCAGACACTACTGTTGCCTGGCTGTCTTTTGATCTACTACAGATTTTTCTAAACAGTGATTGGAATAGGAGCATCTATGTGCATTGGATTACTTGCAAAGATGGTCACCCCAAATTCCTTCCATCCCTGTGATACCCCTCCTTCCATCAAGAGGTAGAGTCTGTCTTCCTCTGCCCTTGAATCTGGGCTGGTCCCATGACTTGCTTTGACTAGTAGACTGTGGAAATGGTGTTGATTGAATTCCGGGCTTATGTCTGAAGAGACTTTGCAGCTTCTGTTTTTTCACTCTCTTAGAAGCCAGGCGTCATGTAAAGAATTTTAACTATCTGGCTAGAAAAAGTTCATGAGGAGATAGAGAAGGGCCTTGGAGGATGAGAAATTATGAAGGAAAGGAGAGAGACTTAGTCAATCCCCAGTCATTCTGAGTGCCCAGCTGAGTGCCAGGTTTGTGAGCAGAGCCATTTTCGATCCTCCAGCCCCAGCTGAGCCGCCTCTGCTAACATCACCTGGAGCAGAGACTAGCTTCCCCTAGTGAAACCTATCCAAAAGGCAGAATTGTCAGCCATTTCATTGCTGTTTTAAGCCATTAAGTATTGGGATAATTTGTTACGCAGTACTGAGTTAACTGAAATACTATATGAACCAGATTTGGCTAATGATGAGAGGGGCTTCTGAGGCACAGAGCCATGGGTATGATCCTTTTTCTCTCACCCGCCCCCCTTTTTTCTCCTTCCTGAAACATGACAGTTACAAGGGCAGCGGCCACCATATGGCCACAAGGTGACGGGTATAAGGATGAAGCCCTATATGCTAAGGACAGCAAGAAGAAGGATGGAGAGAGCCAGACTGCTGATGGCATCCTTGAACTACTATCCTGCCTTACATCTGCCTATCTCTAGAATTCTTGTACTTGAAGAAGCAATTACATGTTTAAATGTTAAACTTATCTGTTAGGTTTGCTGTCCCTTCTAGCTGAATGTAATTTAAACTGACTTGACAGGATTTTAAATTTTTGGTAAAATTTCAAGGCATGGAAAAAATGCATGATACAATCGTATGTGGCTGAATCAGGTTTCAAATACAGCTGTCCTAACAATAAGAAAAGTATATCTATCTATGCATCTATGTTATATATGTATCTATCTATGTATGTATCTATGTATCTACATATCTATCATCTCTCTCTTTATCTTGCTGTCTATCATCTATCAAAATGAAGAAGTGAATAAAAAATGAGATGCAATACATCCACTTTCACCTTTTATGATTAGTGGTCCATTCACTTAATCACTTAAGTAACTTCACTAGTCTTGTTTTCTTCATCTATCAAATAGGGGTAAGCAGTGTAGTGACTGTGCAGTGCTGTTGGGAGGTAGAGAAAATGTATGTAAGATGCTTAGATTTGTGTTCACACTAAGTAAGCGCTGAACAAATGCTAGCTATAGTTATTCCTATGAAGTTTTCATTTTCATTTGTCTACTTTTTTGCTTCTTTCATTTTCTACAATAAGAATAATTAATTTTATAATCAGAAAACAAAGCAAAGCAAAAAGTCTTGGAGAAAAATCTCTGCATGGTACTTATACAATATTGAGCTCCAAAACAAATACAAAGTTCCATGGAGTAGAGATTGAGTTTCAAAGTTTTGTGGCTTGGAAATATTTATTCACTACCTGAAATATTTATCAGTATTATTTAAATATTTTGTTTAATATTAAATGGCAAAACTAAATCTTTGTGGCAAAATGAATCTTTATATCATGCTCATCTATGTATTCTTGACTAACTGTGTGTACTTTAAAATTGCCACAAAACCCCACCCAGTAAAGCTGCAGTGTTTCTAGATGGGTATTCACAAAACATCAAGTTGAACTTGTCTAAGATTTTTCTGAGCATATGGGAAAAAGTGGGGAGCTAACACTTTCCGTTACTTATACTCACTGGATTTGCCTGGGTTGATATATTTCTGGAACTTTAATATTACTCAAAATAAAGTAGAGAAAACAGCACAAGGAATTTGATTATTTCTGACTGGTGGTTGATCCCCAGTGTTGATGGAAATCTGGCAATTATAGCAGCAGCGTCTGATGGCTTGGATTCTTGAATTTTAAGTTATTTCATAACTTGAAGGTGGATGCTCCAATTTCCGTTCTGCTACTGACTGGATGCCTATAATTACCACATTGTCCTGGTTTTTTAATGTGTAAAATTGGGTTATAATGCTGAACTTTTCTTTGTTTTTCTCTCTTTCAGAGTGTTACTGTCTTCCAAATTCTTTACAGTGGAGTATAACAATGCATATAATGTATCCAGATAAAATAAAAATATGTAACTAAGGAAGTCAGCACAGCTGATCACAAGCTTTCTGATGGAAGCACCTAGAGAGACATGGAAGGATTGCACAACTTTTAAGCAGTCTAAGCGACCACGTTTCTTTCAAATAAGGCTTTGTTAAGAACTGGATTGACTTTACAACACATTGCCAGTTACACTTCAAGTTAATTGCCAGTTAAGTTTCAACGGACCTGGCAAGCAGAATTCACATTCTCTTGTGCAAGTTGAGCTTAGCAAGGACTGTGCCAAAACAGAGAGCCATCCTACTGCTTCATGCAGATGGGCTAAGGAGTCATCTGTGGGCACGGCCAGGATTCTCCTCATGAACATGAGCCGTGGAATGAGGTTGTTCAACAGAACAGAAAAAAAATTAAAATGAAATAATAAATGAAAAACCAGACATTTAAGTAGGTGAAGTCTAACCAAAAGGCAGAAATAAGGTATAATTTTAAGGCAAGAGAATTTATCCCAAAGACTTTAAGGCAAGAGAATTTATCCCAAAGGCTCATATAAATTTTAAAATTTAGAAAAAGCAAGTAAGTTAAGAAAATGAAACTTGAAAATAGACGCCAAAGAAGCTAGGTCTAAATGGTAAAAAGTTAAGAAAGAGGTTATTGGAACTAAAAGTGGTTTTTAAGACTACAAAATAAAGTTAAATTATGTTTATTAAAAATGTAGGAATAAGTGTTTAAGTTAAAAAATAAGTAGAAAATCTAAAATATAAAAATGAAATAAATTAGAATAAAAATCAGGAGTAAACATCATAGGCGGTATTAATAATAAGTTTTAAGTCAATGTTGAGGTGGTGAACCACAGACATCAGTTTCAGTTAAGGGAGATAACACAACCACGCTGTAGGCAGGCTAGCAAAAGGAGCCCTTAGCTAGGAAAGGTGCTTGGTTGAGAGGTGACCTCCCAAGTCAAGTCATCAGAAGGTGTGTCCTTCCTGAAAGAGCAGAGCTATGCAAATTCTTTAGCCTATATTTTTAGTTCAGGGGCTCACTCTTGTTAGAAACATTCACAATTATAAACAAAATTGTGATAAACATTTGTGTATCTACATCTTTACACACATTAAAAATTTTTTTTTTAGGGAAAAGTACTGAAAGTTTAGTAGGTTAAAGTATATACACATTTTAAAAAGGTTTTTAATGACACATAGTGTCAATATGTCCCCCTGTGGCTGGGAGCAATTTATATTTAAACTAACAGTGCATAAAACATTGATTTCACTTCTCCCTTGTCTAACCCTGGTATTATACACTGTTTTCTTTGGTAATCTGATAGTTGAAAAATATCTTGTTTAAAATTGTATTTCTTTGACTGTTATTGAGATTGAGCCAATTCTTATGAAAGGAAAATTTATTTATTCAGAACTTTTCCCTTCCTCTTTTCTCGGTCTGCTAATCTTGATATAAATACTAGGATATTTCTCACAAGGTACATAACTTAATTGGCAAATAACTTTGGAGTAGTCACTACATACGAAACATGTTTGTTCATATTCCTTTTGTTAAACAGGTCTTTTACCAAACTTCCTGCTGACTAGTTAGTTCTCAAATCTGGCTTGATTCATAAGAAAATGGAAATAATGATTAATTAGTGACAACAGTTGTTTGAATTCCCAGCGTTATTTGGTAACATAAAACACGTTGACTCTTATGAACTTCCAGCTAGTTTAATTATAATTAAAAATGAGACAATAAACTCAAACTGCTCTATTGAAAAATCAAGACTAGTTGTCTTTTTTTTTTTTTTTTTTTTTTTTTTTATGCGTTACGCGGGCCTCTCACTGTTGTGGCCTCTCCCGTTGCGGAGGACAGGCTCCGGACGCGCAGGCTCAGCGGCCATGGCTCACGGGCCCAGCCGCTCCGCGGCATGTGGGATCCTCCCAGACCGGGGCACGAACCCGTGTCCCCTCCATCGGCAGGCGGACTCTCAACCACTGCGCCACCAGGGAAGCCCTAGTTGTCTTTTATGATAATCAAGTTGTATTATCAACTTTGGGTTAAAAAAACATTTTTTTTGTATTATCAGAACTTGAAAATTAAAACAAAGTGACAAAATTAATATATTTAAGTTGCAGGTAATATACTATGCAATGCAAATTTTATTTTCTGAGTATAATTTATGAACCTACACATTTATATTCTTGCATACTGAGTTTTCTTTGGCTTTTAAAATGTTTTCTTATCACCCATTTAGAGGATATTGTGTTTTCAGAAGATAGGGTCGATAACTTCTGTATTTTAAGATCAGTGAATGAGAAACTTTAGTCTGTATATTAGAAATATTTACATCCCTCACATAAATAGTTTCAATATTGAAAAAGGAAGACAGATGTTCTCCCATTTTAAAATTAGATTTCAGATTGCAACATATATAACGACAGGAAAGGTTTAAAATCTCTTAGAGAAAATAATTACAAAACTTTTGGTCAAAATTTTCAAGTAGCTTATATGTTTGTGGCAATTATTGAAAATGTACAAAACTGTTTGAAAACCCTAAAAAACGTCAAGATTAAAATTTCATTAGATACTATTTTAGGAGTTTTTCCCCTTGCTTTTAATAGAGTTTATTGAATAACTTTCAGCACGCAGAGACATTAAAGTGTAAATCTAAGACTTTAATTTTGGCAAAATGGTTGACCAGTCGAGCAGAAAAACCCCTCCTAACATCAAATGCCTGAAATAATGGGTTAAATGTTAAAAAATGTTTTAAAAATCATTGCTAATGTGGTAGTAAATTAAGAAAAACCATTAGAGGGCAGAATTGACAAAAAACACAAATCCAGAGCAGTAAGTGAGCACTGGAGTCAGTGTTTGCCTGGAGAAAACCTGACAATTGTCAGTAAATTTGGGCCTGGATTTTAAAGTCCCGTGCACCCACGGAGCTGGAGGCAAAGCATGGGTCTGAGTGTCCTAGAAGGCTGGGTCAGAGATAACCTCAAAAATCTGAGACACCACTTCCCAGAGGACAATACACTCAGTGACTGAAAAAAAGAGGCGAAATCCCCTTTCAGAGGAAGATGTTGAGAGTACTTGCCTGTCTAGCCTTGTGTATTATGATTTTTAATATTTTATGATGCTTTGATATCTTGGGGCCTTGCTGATTTGGGAGAGACTGCCCTACCCAGGGGTAACTAATTCCTAGAGTTAGCAACTACCTGTGAGCATGCCTTTCATATGCAAAACAAATAATCCTGCGTCCATATCCTCAGCCACCTCCTTTAGGTAACTCTCACATACCAAGTTAAGATTCCTTTTGCCCTAAATCACCCCAAGACCATGGATATGGAGCATTAATTCATACTACTGTGTGACTTAAAACCCAAGCCAATAATTAAGTCAGAGTGATTCTGGTTTGGCAGTGACCCCAACAGCCCAGCAAAAGAAAGCACAAATCTGCTACGGAGGAAAGAAAACACAATTTTTAAACATTTCTCAGAGTTCCAAAGAATATCATCCCCTAATAAAAATATTAAAAACATGAAAAAATAAGCCGTAAGCAAGGTTAACAGAAACAGAATGTTATGAAACATATTTGCAAAGCCTGTAGATATTGTAATAATCAGAAGAATATAAATGAGTATTTTTTAATTCCTTAAGGAAAAAGAGTGAATCAAAAATATAAACAAAGACCAAATTACTATCAATTAAGAACCAAACAGAAGTTGTAAAGATGAAAATATAAAATTAAATTAAAAAACCTGATTGATGGATAAAATTACACAGTTGAAGAAAGAATCATTAAATGATACAAAGAAATTACCCAGGATGCAGCAAAGAAAGAAAAGGAAAGGAAAATATGAGAGGACAGAGGGAAGAGTTCCCAGACACTCCTAATGATAGTTCCAGAATAATAAAATATAAAGATGGTGAGAAGAAAATATTTGAAGAGATAATTGCCATTTCAGATACACCAATATCAAGTTCAGGAAACTCAATGAATCCCAAGGAGGTAAATAAAAACAAACATACACCTAGACGTAGTGAAATTAAGATATTAATGAAGAAGAAGAGATATTTAAAATATTAGAGAATAAAATAGAATAATCACAAGGGACGAACAATTAGATTAAAAATTGATTACTCAGCAGTAGAAACTGAGGCCAGAAAATAGTGAAATAATATATTCTAAATACTGAGAGAAAATAATTGGTACCATAGAGTTACAGATGAAGCAGAACTTTCTTTTACAAATGAGATGTACGTAGGTATTTTACATAAGAAAAAGAATGCAAGTTACTGGTTGTTAATATGAAGTCTTATCTACTTTAGAATATAAATCTTGTAATCAATATAAGCTCTCCTTTCCCCAGAGTCCAGCGACTTGGAAATTGTGCTTAATGATGGGAGTGGAAAAAATCTCTCATAACCCTGTGTCTTTTCAAGCCCTTTGTCCACTGGTGTTGAGGCAGGGAGGAAGAGTCAAAATGTGTAAATACGTAACTGCCTATGGATAATTGGCTGACATTTACTTTGTTAGCTGAAACTGCTCTCCCATTACTTAAACTAATCCTCCACGGGTGGATTGCTCTTCACTTTCTGTCACTTGCAGCCACTTCTCTGTGGTAGGCATCTAAGTGCTGGCTTTCTAATGGGCAGATATTTGCTAGTTCTTTGAAGGGCTCTGAGGGACTCTTACCCTTTGTAGTCTGGCTTGGGAAAGTCAGCTGATGCTTAACCACCTATTATCCCTCACTTCTGCCAGGGGAAGTTTGCTTCATTACCTCTTGTGGTTGGGGATTCCTATCCTAGTTTGTAGTTCTCTTAGGGAGTGCTAGTAAAATAACTCAATGTCTAACCTACACTCACAGTGACTGTGGGAAACAAAGATATCCTTTTCACACCACACAATGGGAGTACAGGCTGTGCCCCCTTGTGGCTCTCTCCTCATTATGTCTCTGGCCCTTCTCTTCTCTCATCAGCAGCTTTAAATCTAGGATACCAAATGCTCTGCTGGTTCAGTAGCTTAGTAGCTCATAGTTTTTTGATTTTAGAATTTGACATTACTTGACATTAGAATGTGGATTTGGGCGCTAATTCTGGGGAAATAGGAAGATATGCTTGCATTACTCGGTGTTAGACTGTGGACCCTAAGGCATTAATCCTGGGACAGTAAGAAAGTTTTCAACTGGTGCTCTGCCAACACCATGTTATAACAACATATCATCAAAGACAGAAATTGTCTTTTGCATAAATGTTATGCAAACATCATTGAAGATCATTGACTTCTCTGCACTACATTAGAAATTAATGTTTGTAGTGATACAGTACAAGTTTTAAAATATGGACAACTGTGGTTTTTGTGATAACAGTAAACTATAAATAGCATTAGAAATACACAATGAAGGTAAAGTATGTGCAGGTAAATATGGATAAGAAAGCACTGTGGTTTGCAGAATTGTCCAGAATGAATAGTATATACAGCTACTCAACCTGAGAACTTTCAGGGTACTAATTTCCCTTATAAATTCAATTTCATACTTCTGAGACTTATTCTGAGTCCTAACCTACATATCCTTTCGAAACTCATTTTCTATTCTCATTTCTATTCCCTCTATTCTTAGTCAGATTAGTACAGTAATAATAAAAAATTGGGGTCACTATGCAAACTGTTTTAATCTAGTCTTTCTACAAATTAGTATAAGAAAAAGGCAAGTTCTTTCTACCCAGAATATTCAGCCAAGGTATAATTAAATGAAAAGTTGAGCCAAGGCCCTGCCTTCTCATCTGATGGTCCAAAGATCAGTTGAGTTTGTTTTTATTTAATCGTTTTTTCTTTATAAATTCTTACTGATTTTATACTAACAGTTATTTTCAGACTTTTGTCCTTCGAGAAGAACTCAAATCCCTGTCACATCTAGCCTCTTTCAAAGCCATTATATTTCTTTAGGGAAAAAAACAGTTTAAGAAATCCTAACTTAAAGGTATGACAATAGGCTTATCCACTGATACGCTTCTTAATAATTAAAAGGAAGATTGATTCTGATGTAATGCTCAGCATTTATCTATGAATGAATTTAGCACACTTGTAGCTGATGTGATTAGGAGAAATGACAGCTCTTAGAAATACAGCTAAGGCTTATGAACTGACTCTTCTGCTGCAACACCTTGAGCTCTCTAGGGAGACTTGATCACAAACATCTGCATCATATGAATGGCAGCTGGCTGAATGAAATTTGGCAATAATTGGTCTGTACCTAATGTTTCCATATACAGTTAAAATAAAGAGCAATACTTTTCATAAATCCACAAAGCCACTCTCTGAAAAAAAACTTTCATTTTATGGAAGAAATATATCTTCAAGATATATTCTCAGAACTTCATTTTCGAAATTGCCTGTTACCTTATAACGATTCAAAAACAAACATAAATGAAATCGGTTCCCTCATTTACTATTTTTAAAAAGTAATTAACTGGTTAAGATGCATAAGAAAGAATATGTCCTCTGACCTCTTTCCCAAGCCATCTATTTAAAAATCCTATGATTTATAGAAAAGAGCTAACCTTAATTAAAGTTCCTTAAGTTGCTTCTTCAGCTTTGAATATATGAGAGGAAAAGGCAGAATATTTTATTGGCAAGAACTATTGTTTCTGATTGTCCCTTCTTTTGAGAAACTCTACTGCTGAGAATGGTTTGTTTCAATATGCTAGAAAAATTGCTGTTACAAAGTTTCACTTTTGTAAGCTATTTTTGCCCTTTTAAACATTTTCATCATTTTGAATAAGCTAAAATATTATACTTCATTATGTTATTTGTGAACATAGTTTTCTCTTCAATATTCAATATGCGTTAATGATGCAAGCAGACACTTCTTGGGTCCTCTGGTGTCACTCTTCCTGTCTCTTATAATCACATGGAATAGTCTAATGTATAATCTAATGTCAACATTATGGCTTCTGATATTCTTTTTCTCTAAAATATTCCAGAACTTCTTGAAATATAGATGACTCTACCTCATAAGATTGGAAAAATAAGACTGGGTTTGACATATCTTAATGTTATCAAAAACAAGGATGCTTTCAGAAATATCTGAGGTAGTATGAAAAAAGGCAAAGAGGGTAGTTTGTGAGAGATCTTCCCATGCCCAGGATATCAAATTTAACATCAAAAACATCAAAAATCAAAAGGGAGAAAAATGATTACAGTCGATTTGACCATGTTAAGTATGTTAAAGAAGACATGATTCTGTGATGAAACTAAAACAGCACAAGTTAAAAAGTGGTTGTAATGCTCATATAGGCTTCCACTGATTCTATAAAAATGCAATATATTAACCTCAATTATTTGAGACATACACTGAAGTTTTGATCAAATATAAGCTTTTAAATTACAGAAGTTGATCCCTCTTTACTTTTTTAATGGAGATAAAAATTCTGAGACAGACGTATGTAAAAGATGGGAAAACGATCTCACTTTCAAGGTGGGGAAATGTATTTGAGTTAGTCAGTAAAAATAAAATGTCAGCGAATCAAAGGAAAAGAGTATAGATCAACAAGACCCTGTAAAAAAAACAAGAAAAATAATAAGCGGGGAAACTACAGAACGTTTGCATTTTAATACACAAAAGTGAGGCCAACCAAGAATACAGAAGGAATTTGACCAGGTAGCATCTGTTTTAAGGAAACAAATTGTGCATTTAGGTTGCCCTGGCAGCAGGTGTGTCTTCTTATGCCAAGACATTATAATGATAAAATCACATGAACTTAAAGTGAATTACAAATAGAGGTGACCCTATCTCCCTTGGAAATAGGGTTGGAAAAAGAGTTTGGAACAGGTGTATGCCATCAACTAAAGATGAAATCATGAGAGTGAACATTTGATGTTCCAGGGGGAGAAGTTGAGCCTGTATGCTCACAAGCTTCTGAGTGTGGCACAAACCTGTTGTTTTTTCCTACTGATTTCAGTTGAAGACAGGGAAAATAAATAATATACAAACCTATTCACATCATTAGAATCACTGCTGGGAAGGAACCTTGGACTGGGAAACTGTGGAAGGTCATTTTTCTGGTTGTCTGTGTAAGGTGGTTTTGTACCCAAACTACTGTAGCAGTCTGGGCTCTGGGCGACTCTCCCGGCTCTAATTAACACACAGAGTCTGGATGTGTCTCTCGCATGTAACGATTCCACTTTTGTTAGATTTCTCTCAATAACAGAAACACAGTGTTTTTTGAGTCTACCACATTCCACTGAAGGCAGCACTAGTACTAGAAAGGTCTTGCTTATATTGAACTAACACTTGCTTCTCAGTAATTTCAGTCTGTTAGTCCTAGGTTTGCTTTAGAGAGTCACCTATGCAGTTTTAAAAACATTTTAATCTAGTCATGAGCTCTAATGAGTGAGTTTAAGCTAATGCCTCTTTTTAAAAAAATTAATTAAAAAAATTAATTAATTAATAATTTTTTGGCTGTGTTGGGTCTTCACTGCTGCGTGCGGGCTTTCTCTAGTTGCAGGGAGCGGGAGCTACTCTTCACTGTGGTGAGCAGGCTTCTCATTGCGGTGGTTCCTCTTGTTGTGGAGCACGGGCTCTAGGCACGCAAGCTTCAGTAGTTGTGGTTCACCGGCTCTAGAGCACAGGCTCAGTAGTTGTGGCTCAGGGGCTTAGCTGCTCCGCAGTATGTGGGATCTTTCCCGACCAGGGCTCGAATCTGTGTCCCCTGCATTGGCAGGTGGATTCTTAACCACTGCACCACCAGGGAAGTCCCTATAATGCCTCTTAAAATGTGCCTAACAATGATATGCCTCCTAGTAATGTACTTCTGTTATTAACCATAATAAGTAAGAAGAATATACTTCTCTTATTTATAATAATGATAATATTATGATTTGTTATTAGGCACACACTATATTTTATAAACAAATAGGAACAGCAACATTCCCTGCGTGTGGGTCTCTCCAGGCTGGAGAATAAGTGTGACGTACTGAAAGGAGAAGAGTGGTTGAATTTATCATTTGACTGATTTCAGACTTTTTATTGTTTAATGTTCTGTTAACTACCTACAGCTAAAGGATGAGATGAGACTCCTGAGGGATTTGTCAAGCTCAAGGAAATTAGTGACATCTATTTTTAAACATTATGATCTGTGAAAAATCAGTTTTGCCTTTTACTGTCTTACTTTGATTTAGTCCAAACTTCTCTTTTTGTAGGAAATTAAGGCCCTGTACGAATGGTTGGTCTAAGAGAACACAGCTTTCCTACAAAGTTCTCATGTTTTTCATCTTGCAAAAACCCCCAAAAAACAAAAAATTAAAGAACTGGATCTGAGTAGTACTTTTGTTGTGTCTTTTCTCTGTAGAGGACATACACCAGCAATGTGAAGCTTCTAGCTACCTATTTTTCTTCCACTTATGTATCAAGGTTGGTTTTCTCATTCAGAGAAGGCAGTAAAATAAATAAAATGAAGTTACCAACGTTTTTATGAAATAGGCATTTCCTCTCTTTTCACACACAATTATAGGAAGTTCATTTAGTAACACTGGTTAAATTTTTGATTCCTGGAGAATTTCTGAGATGACATATATTGTGAATGTGAGGTGAGAACAGGTGAATGGTTTTAGCATGGCAAATTCGATCATACTGCTTATCATTTATAAGATACACTCAATCTTAAAGGATACTTCAAGGTTTTAAAATAGTAAGAGTATCAGTAGTACATTTTGTAAGATAAAGAGATATTAGAACATTTGAACAATAGTTGAAATCTATTTGTTCAAGTTCCTTCACTCCTTGAAATTGAGATAATAGACTTTGGAAGTCAGATTTCAGAAATTTATATTTTGCATGTAAATAGTACACAAAATACTTTTTTAGTATAAGAGGAAAGACAAGTAATGATAGGGAAAATTTTCAAGGATTTACTTAGTATTTCACAAGCACGTACAGCATCAAAATCAGCTGATGAAATGTCTCAGCTCAAAGGCATCTTACAAAGACATTTTAAAGACGTCAAAAGAGAAAGATGTTATAAAGGGCAAATAAATTAAGAAGTAAATTAGCATTAATAACAAATTATAAGGAAATTAGAATAGTTCCATATTGACCAAAAATCCCAAAATTATTTAAGAATTTTAAAGAAAACAAAATAATTCATGGCGGGGGCTTTCCTGGTGGCGCAGTGATTGAGAGTCCGCCTGCCGATGCAGGGGACACGGGTTCGTGCCCCGGTCCGCGAAGATCCCACATCCACGGAGCGGCTGGGCCCGTGAGCCATGGCCGCTGGGCCTGAGCGTCCGGGAGCCTGTGCTCCGCAACGGGAGAGGCCACAGCAGTGAGAGGCCCGTGTACCGCAAAAAAATAAAAATAAAATAATAATAATATGCATGGTGGAAAAAATAGTCAAATGATGTTTAGAGGGAAAAGGAGGACTACAATGTATTAATAATCTGAAGTTTATTGAAACCATAACTTTGTTTTTATTTTTTATAACTTTGTTTTTAATAGGAAGGTTTAGGTGAAATTTAGAGGTAGAACTAGGTAATTCATAAAATAACTATGGTTTCTTTATCAGTCAATTTAAGACAGTTTAGAATAATTCAAAATATATTCTACTGAAATTATCCCATAACACAGCCTATTAGGTAATTTGACGAATGTGTCATGATGGAAGTTAGTAGGATATAATTTAATAAACTACTTCTTGCTGGAAAGAATTGATGCAGTTTAATAGAAAATGGTGATTCATCTTTTTGTTCATAAGTACTTAAATCTTACATTGATTTTACTTACAAAAATGATCATAAATATAAAAATATTGACAATTCAGGCAAACAAATATTTAACAATTCATAATCTAGAAAGCAGAGACTTGCTTATTGTTTTATTATGCAGGGTAGTAATGTGAATCCACTTAAAACTAGTTAATATCCTGTTAGTATACGCCTTTTTCCAGTAGAAAATCTAACGAGACAAATTTTTGAGCTGCAAATACATTTCCTTATTTAATGGCCAGTAATAGCTATAATTAGTTCCGGAACCATAATTCAAGCAAACATTATACGATTATATGATTATAATTAAATATACAAATATATACACAAAGATATTTGTAAATCTGGCAATAGTAAATAAAGTTATCTTTTTTGAATATCATTACTACCTTTGACTGTAGGTAAAAATACAACTTTCAATCAGTAGTCTTTGTCACTCTTAGATTAGGTTGGAACATAAGTGGCAATTTGGTATAGCATATCCTAATGTGAAAGTTTGCTCAAAGACTTTTTTAAAGATAGGTGCACAGAACTAACATAAGTTAATATTAAATTTCAACAAGTGGTTTGTTTAGTTTTTAGAGATATTAAATACAATATATTTATTGAAAGATGGGGAAGGAAAGGTAAATTAAATACAATATATTTATTGAAAGATGGGGAAGGAAAGCATGAGAAAGGGAAAAGAGCCAAAGAGGAGTGGTAGATAGACAAATAGGCAGAAGAAAGAGTGGCAGTGGTGGAGTGGGGCAGGGCAGAGAAGCAGAAGGATAGTCACTGCAAAGATGAGAACGACAGAGAGGGATTTGAGGGGAATTCTCATTTTCTTAGTAGAGTATCATATAATCAGAAAGCCATACATGCATATATGCATGCGTTTTTATTTCAGTTTATATTTATTAGCAATTTTGGTTAGAATTGAGTTTTATTTGTGATTATTAGACATGAATCAATTGTGAATGAAATGTATATACAGATTTAATTGCACTTACCATTCAATATATCATTCACATTGCCTCAGTTTCATGGCTTAATTTTAAAGGACGTAGATTTAAATAATTAAAAATTAGTTACATACAGTTTCAGCCAGTTGAAAGAAACCTGTTGACATGACACCTGGTGGCAGTCATCTGTAACATGTAATTGGAGAGATGTTTATTTAGGTTCCACTAATTTCCACATGCTAGTTAACATGGTAGAAAAATGATTAAAATATCGAACGATTATATTAGGCCTTTTTTGTTCTGTGTTCAATGTTAATTAAATACTACAGTGTACAAGACACTTTGCTAGGTATGTAATGGTTTTATTACTGGTTTTGGGTAAATATCTGGGAGTGGAATTGCTGTCATAGGGTAAGCATGTAGTAGACATTCCTACTGTCAACCAAAATAAAATAATGCAGGAGGCTGCAGATAAGAAAAGAGTTTATTTGGGGTCTTAATGAAACCATATACAACTCCCTATGAAGATGCAGAAACAAAGAATAGCTGTTGAGCTGGGAAACAGCTAACAATTTAGACGATAAATCAGCCACATAGCAGAGCCACCGAACTCCCAGTTCCCTCAAAGATATAAAGGTCTGACACACATTCCAAAGTTGTTTTTATAGGAACTAGACCCCTACCAGATGAAAATTGCTGACCAAAAGCATGTAGACCCCAGACCAGTTGAAACCAGAAGATTGATGATGCTGGAAACTTCACCTTGATGTCAACCAATACTGGAATTGAGCACAAGCTAATCAGGCACCTGCAGCCCTCTCTCTCACACTGCCTTTGAGAACCCTTCCCCAGAAGCCACTGGGGAGTTCAGGTCTTTTGAGCGTGAGCTGCGCATCTTCCTTGCTTGGTGCCCTGCAAATAAACACTACTTTCCTTCACCACAACCCAGTGTCAGTATATTGGCTTTGCTGCGCTTAAGACCCAAGTCCAGATTCAGTAACATTAAGAACTGCGGTTCGGGAGACACAGATTCTGGTAACCCTGAAGGAGGGAAACTGGTGCAGTCACTATACTCAGTAATGACAATGACAATGACAATGACTCTGATCTCTGCTCTGGAAGCTTCATGGTTGCTTTCTGGATAACAATGAAGAAATAGAGTAAAAATGTATCAATTTTGCTGACAAAGATGGGTTCCTGTTTGAAACATGGTTTGCTGAGAGAGATGGAGGAGATCCTCACAGGCTGGCAGGGTTTGAGAGAAGTCCACAGAAATCAGTAGCAGACATGTTGAAAGGACTGAGACATTTGTTGGCTGAGGACTGTGAGGTAGGATTGGAACGAGCAGTCTAAATGGTGCTTTTGGCTTTTGCTTTCTATTCCAGGCAAGGGAAGAAAGGGTCCAGGCGTTCCCGAAATTGGGCTGTGGGTGGTAGAGAATGTTAGAAGCCTCTGTTGCTCTCTCCTCTATGCTAGATGAGAAAGAGCAGGAATTCCCAAAGGTAAGAAACAACAGAGAGAAAGCATTAATTAGATCCCCAAACTGAAGCAAGTCTTTGGGCTTTGCAGCTGTTGAGCTCTTTGAACCTGAAAGGAGATACAGCTCACTTATGCATGCACAAACACTTTATCTGCTTCCCCCAATGGCCCACTCCCCTTCTACCTTGATCTTGGCTGACTTAAGTTTAGGGGTAGTGCTCAGGGCTTCTTGTCACCAGCAGATGGGGGTAGCTCTACACACCCATCCCTTTATGCCAGGGAACTTCAGAGGGGAGGGATTTAAACGTTAATAATCTGTTGGACACAGGTGTCTATGTGCCTAGTTCTGGGCAGGAAGGGTGTGGGACTCAGAGATGGACAATAAAGGAACCAAGAATGTAAAATGTGAAGCCATGGTTCTATGTGAGAGGACATAAAGAAACAGTCCAGCCACAGCCCAGTGCTGGAAAGTGCACAGGCATGGAGTCAAAGAAAAAAAGAAGGGAAGAACCTCTCCCGCTTATTCCCCTCACTACACTGTCCACTGCAGCCACTTGTGGCAGTAGGGAGATAATAGCTTACCCTGGCATCTGTGACTGTAATCTTTGAAATGCTAAGTTAACTCTTAGGGCTTTGAGACAAAACTTGAAGAAAAGAAAAACAAGTTTAATAAAAAGACGTATATTTTATTTTAACATATGCATGGGCACCTTCACAGGAAAATGAAGACCCAAAGAAGCAATCAGAGCTGGATGCTTATGTCTGGCTTGGGACAAAGTATAGTAAACATGAGGATGTGGACAAGGCAAAGGGGTTTGGGCTAGGACAGTGAATTGTGGAAAAGTGACTAGAAAGATGAGGGTTAGTTTAACAAGTTCTTTTGTACAGATTTGTCTCAGCTTTGACTTCCCATCTCTGGTGATAAGAATGTCTTCTTTCCTCCTGATACAGAGAGGGCACCTTTCACTTGGGATTTTTATCTCCTCCTTTCAGGAAGTAAAAGGAAGGTCAAGGTGTCCTGACTGATCTGGTATTTTTAAGGTGCCTTTAACTCACTCAAAATAACCAATATTCCAAGGGGGCATATTTTGGGATGACACGCTCTGAACCCCTACATTTTGTTGCTGTTAAGTCTGAATGTGTAGTAGAAATTATGTGGTGTTATATGCTTATAATTCCCTACCTTCTTGATGCTAGAGACAGTTGATTATTCCAATCAGGGAAAGCTTAAAATAGAGAAATGTTAGTGGGACATGTATTAGAGACAGAATGAGTCTCCATGACTGATGAGTTATGCTATCACTTTTGTTGAAAAGGAGCCTCTGGAAGTTCTGGTGATGGTGATGTAAGAAGATACAGTTTCAGATTATTAAGTAAAATCAAGGTTTTACTTTTTTAACCTTTGTTATGAAAATATTCTTTCTCACAGTTGTTTAGAATTTAGATGTTCAGTCGAAAGTAATCCCCAGTCATTCACAACTCTTAAGGCTGAAGAAACTTTAATTATTAAAGTATTGTTTCCAGAGCATTAATATGTCATATTGGGCTTCCCTGGTGGAGCAGTGGTTAAGAATCCACCTGCCAGTGCAGGGGACACGGGTTCAAGCCCTGGTCCGGGAAGATCCCACATGCTGTGGAGCAACTAAGCCCATGTGCCACAGCTACTGAGCCTGCATTCTAGAGCCCGTGAGCCACAGCTACTGAGCCCATGCGTCTAGAGCCCGTGCTCTATAACAAGAGAAGCCACCACAGTGAGAAGCCCGCCCACTGCAACAGAGTAGCCCCTGCTCGCCGCAACTAGAGAAAGCACGCACTAGCAATGAAGACCCAACGCAGCCAAAAATAAATAAATTTATAAAAAAAGTCATATTAAAAATTGTTTTTGGATATTTATTCTGAAAGATAAATTTTACTTTTATTTGATTCATTAGATAAGATGCCCTCCATTTATAATTAACAGCTAAAGAATTTCTGCAAAGAATGAATACACATTTTTAATGAGCATATGTTATTTTCTTGGACCTTTTAAGTTGGTGGGATTGATTTTATCCAAAATTGCATAACCCAATTGACAAAGAATATTATAGGATTGCAGTACATTTGAGAGGAAGGAAATTTCAAATCATAGATATGAAATGGAAAGTTAAGTAAATATGTTCAAGTCTACCTAACTCCCATGGACAACATTTTCATGTCGTGTGTTTTATAATGTCAGATCTAATCAATGAATCAATGGACTTCACAGAGATGCTACGACCAATAAAATACTTAAGAAAAACTTACCTTTAAAGAAACAGAATTCTTTCTTTGCCAGTTTGGAGAGCTTCGTAACAAGATACCCAAGGATGTGGGATAGAGTCCATTTGGCTTCATAATTCTGTGAAGACACAGAGGTTTATTTGCTATTTATATTTTTCCCTTCTATGGCTTGCTACAAAAATTATTCACAATTTAATCCCCATTTCTCCTTTCTGGAAACTCTCATTTATACTGTATTCTGTTACATTCAAAGTAGTGTTAGAATAATTATGTTGTACTCTGTTAGGTAATAAAGATAAAATTTGCTCTCAGAATTGTATGATTTTTGCTGTTAACACTCTGTTCCTATAACTATACATTACTCAAGTTAGTTTTTTCTAATGCTAGAAATTTCTTCATTTCACAACAATGCTATTATTATGAGGAATGGTATGGGGGATGATTAGTTCTATTTTTCAACAGTGAAATTCCTATACAACTGCAGAAAGTGGAAACCCAAGCAAATGTAGCTGAACATATGAATATCTGTGATTATCTTACCTATTCATGCAAAAAATAAATATATATTGAACACTGACTAGGAGCCAGGCATTGTTTTACATACTGGCAATACAGATGTAGATAGAGCAGACATAAAACTATTTTTGTTAAGAAGCTTACACTCTAGTGGGAAGAAACAGAGAATAAATAAAATATGTAAGTAAAATATGAAATATATTAAAGGGTGATAAGTCTATGGAGAAAGATCAAGTAGGGGAAGAGAGTGGAGAAGAGGAGGGTGTTTGGTTATTTGACTAATGGCTGTGTCTCCCAGGAGCATGCAGACTACCTGAAAACAGGGACTCTCTCTCATGTTGCTAGTCACCATATCACAGCGTTTATCATATGTGGCACTTACCAAGTGCTGAATAAATGGATGGGTAAACTTGGTGTTGAATAAGTCCTCCCCTTATCCTGATCTACTCTTTCTTTTCCACACTACTTTATATAGTATATCATTTATTTATATAGTATATAATTTATTTATTTATGTTTGTTACTTATTGTTTGCATCACTTGGCTAGAATGTCACCTGCACAAGGAATAAGAATTTTTATCCATTTTGTTCACTGATGGATTTCAAGCACCAAGAACATTGCCTGCCAAGCAGGCAGTAGGATTTAACAAACATTTGTAGGACGAATGAATTTTAATAAGTAATTTCGCTAAGAGGAAACAATGAAATTACTAACTTCTGACACAAGAATTTTGTTTGCTGCTTCTGGCAAGCCAGTTTATTCCTGCCAACAACACAGATTCTGATGGCTACTGACAGATTCACAGTGTATGTACTCAAGAATCCCAGGAATAAAATGCTTAAGAAGCTAATCCTGATGCCAAATTCATGCACCTTGGAACATCAAATGTTACAATGTATTAAGTATCTACTCATTCAACTATCAAAGGGACAGTTTCTCCTCTATTCTTAAGATTCTTAAAAGGGAAAAGTGTGGGAAAAGTATGTAAATACAGATGAAACAAGACTTGACAGCCATGGTGTGGATGTTTTTTCACTGACTGAAAGGTACCACAGAGTTGTTTGTTTTGTCGTTTGAATAAAATGATTTAGATTCTTTCCCATCCAAGACACATAAGCCACATCCACAATTTATTTTCTGACAAAGCTAGGGCGATACTTATATTTCATTCCAGGGGTTTCCTTTGGTATCCTAATAAAAGGATCAGAGGTTTTAAAGTGGTGCCATTTACACTTGAAAAAGCCACGGGCAACTCTCAGGTTGCAAAAGAAATGCAACCTGAGAATCACAGTTCAGGAAAATGAACTGTGAATAAACGCCCCACGTGAACATAGTTTTAATGGTTAAGGCATAAAAGTCAAGTGCAGAGTATTTTCCTCCCTGGACATCTTGAAACACCTAGTGATTTGTTGACAGCATTTTGGAAACATTTCTGTTCATTATTTATACATGACTATTGTATTAGATTTTAGTTTCTTAAGGGCAAGACACAGACTTCTCCTAAATCGCCTACCCAGAGTCATGGGGGGGCGGGCAGGTACTCTCCTAAAAATAGTAAATAACGTCCTTGAAGTCATTTCCAGGTAGAAAACTGTGGGCTAATTTATTTTCATTGAGAAAGTTATGGTCATTTACAGAGAATTTAAAATCACACCATATTACATAATATCTACTGGCCTCAAATGTGAGTTAATTTTCATGATCCTAATTTGCCTCTTTTCTCCTTTTTGTTTTGCTAGGGATTTCTAGAAGATTCTATGTTTACACTAAAAATTTCTGAGGTCTGTTCCATACTTTGCCTAGTCCTGTGTAATGTGCTATAGACAAGGGTTTTATGGTGAAATAAATTAGAAAACACTATATAAAAATTTCCTTCTGTTAGAGATTTACAAGGCAAGCTAAGATTTTAAAAACTGTAAGAAAGTCTGCATAAATTGAACCCTTTAACTTTGTTTAACTCCACATATCCTGAACTCATTTTTCCTCAGAACTCTTTTTTAATGTAATAATAACTATCTTTTGAATTATAAGATACTATCTATTTTATGACACCTCATTAATTTATGTGCCACTAAGAGAGGAAAACACTGACAGTATGCCTTTGATTTTAAAGACCCATTTAAATATACAGTTGACAAAACACAAACTCAGGAAATAGTACTTAATCCTATATAATGAAACGGAGATATATATTCTAGAACTGAAATATTAAAATTTTAAAATATTAAATGATTTTTGTCCATTTTAGTAATTTTGGTAACAGTCTATCGATTCTTTTATAGATTTCCATGAACGGTGAGAAGCTATCCTCTGAATTCTGATATAAATGTATTTAATAGTATGCTGCCATACTGCCATGTACATTTCTTTAATCACAATTGTAACTTCACATATCACAGTTCTAGCTCTCTGTGATTTTTCGAGTGCAAACTACTAGACTTACAGGTAATATTAGGAGAGGGCACCTTAAAGAAAACTCCAGGGCCCACGGATCCTCACTGATCACCCATGATAAACTTCATTACAGATCACGTTCCTTTAATCCTCCTCATGGCATTTGCATGCGTGAGTTTCAAATTCGATTTTTAACAACGCCAGATAGGACCCATATATTCATTTCTCTGTATCTCCCCACCAAGTCTACTTTGTATAAGAGTAGGGTCATTACAAATCTTATTTATTAATAAGAGAACACTTTTCTCCATGCAGTGGTCAAGTGGAAATATCTCTTATTTGCAAAATCCATATTATATTACTATGGTTGTTAGCAAATCATACCTTCATTTGCCTATTTGTAAAGGTTTTTGTTTGTTAAAATGAATAATATAATTCTATATAGATGTTAAATCAGAAAAGCCACACAATCTGCTGGTGCTATAAAATATGTCATTTTAATAATTAAGATACATAAATAAAGTGTTTATGACAGAAACAATAAAGTTGTCTCTCAATTCTGTACAAACGCTGAATTTCCAAGTAATTTGTAAGGAATATATTCATCTTGTTACATTCAAAATAATGGTTGAACAATGATGATTATCATTTTTTTCTTTTTATATTCTATAAATTCACACACTATTAATTTGTAGTATTACAGTACTTGATAATCTTGATAATATGAAATAAAATTCTTCTAATGGTATGTAGAAAATAAAATAATTAAAAGTGATTTGTAAAACTATTTATGAAAACAAAATAATATTTTTTCTGTAAAAATAAATTATGTACTTTATTCTGAAACATCACTCTCTTAAAGTGTTTAGAAAATAGTTACATTCACGTTTTGGCAGTGTGCTCAAACATTCTTATTTGCCATTCCCTTATGCATGATAAAGTGAGGTGCAAGCTGTTCACATGTGAGAAAAACAGCTTATTTTCACAGGAAAGGAAATGATATATGAAATAGAATTAATTAAAAAAACCCAAGTGTCCTATGATAGATATACAAAAATTCTCTAAGAAAAAAATGTTCTTCAAGGCCTTTGAGGTGATGCAACCTTTGACTACACTTCATCAAAGGTGGTTTTTAATCATGCTGCCCTGTAACTTCCATCAAAGTAGCATGTCCATCAATTGCAGGTTACAGTCCAATGTTATAATTTAAAGCATAGTGTTTGGTCAGTTGACTGAAGCACAACAGCTGGACTCGTCATTGACCACCTTTTATGAACGAGCAAGAGAAACAAACATCTCCTTTCTGCTCTAAGCATGGCTTCCAAGAGTAGCACCTTTGGCACTGAGCACAAGCTTTCCAGGTGGCAGAAATCTCTGGAGTAGCACAACACGAACACAGCGAGGCTGATGGCAGGAATCCCACTGAGCCAAACATGCTGGTTCACCTAGAAAACTGGTGAAAGACTAAGTACTGATTTAAGTTTAACCAGACAGGAAAAAATTTGTACCTATCCACGAGGAACACCCAATCGGCAATTTGTAAACGAACCCGCTTTCTGCTGTTTCTTCCTTGTCTTACTCTTCTTCTGCTTTTTCTCAGTCTTATTTTTGCGTAGCTTCTGTTTCTTGTTTTCCTCTTTATACCATGGTCCCCAGACGCCTCCATTGAGCCGTGGGTTACTTCTGGGGTCTTTGGGGGGGTATCTGACAGGCACAGCCGTCTTGTTGAACTGTGAGAGCCTCCGGAGGAGCTGCTTCACGACTCCGGGGTACCTGTTAGAAAGGTCCACTCTCTCGTAGGGGTCGGCTGTGATGTTGAACAGCCATACACTTTTGCCAGTTGACAACGTGATCCGTTCGTTGTGCCACCGGTTCGGCCCTAGGTTGCTGAACGACTGAGGGGGCACCCAGTCACTGTACCCGGGGTTCCCTGTGAGCAGTTTCCAGTGCTGCACTCTGATGGCCGACTGGATGGCAGTGTTCCAGATCCCATAGCCTGCCGCCCAGGAGCCATTTTTTGCCTTGGTATAAATGGGGTCGATGTTGTGCAAAATATCTACTCGGGGAGAACGAAGGCCTTCACTTATGGTCTCCCAGATGTCATAGCCATCCAGTTGAATGTCCTCATCAATTTGTCCTTCAGCCAGTGAAATCAGAGTGGGGTACCAGTCAGTGATGTGCACAAGCTCCTTACACACCGTTCCCTTGTTTTTCAGAAGTGGGCTGTGCACGAAGCCAACAGCCCGGATCCCCCCTTCCCAGTAGGTTCCTTTGCTACCTCTGAGGGGCCAGTTACTTCCTCCTGCTGTGGGCTGGCCACCGTTATCTGAAGAGTATATGATAATGCTGTTGTTATAGAAACCATATGTCTTTAGAGCCAGGGTCACATTGTTGATTGCTTCGTCTAAGCAGGAAAGCATGGCAGCATACCTGCGCCTATTTATGTTGATAATGGATCTGTAGTGTTCAAAATACCTGCCAGGGGCTTGCAGTGGAGAGTGCACAGCTTGGTAGGCAATATATAAAAATATAGGCTTTCTGGGGTCACGAGAAGCTAAGATTTGCTGCACTCTCTGAGTGTACATCTGTGTGGAGTATATGCCATTGTCGTAGTCCCAGGCAGCATTGTCATTTTCGTACAAGTCATAGCCACACATCCCGGGACTGTCACATTTGTAGTGTGTATAGTAATCGCCACTTCCCAAGAGGGAACCAAAAAAGGTATCAAATCCTCTCTTGGTGGGCATACATTCTTTTCTATAAAAACCCAAATGCCATTTTCCAACCATATGTGTTGAATATCCAACCTCTTTCAGCTTCTGAGGTAGGGTTGCATTGTCCAGAGGTAAGCAGTTGGGCTGTGTAGGTCTTATGATAGAATGTTGAAGTCCAGTATGTATCTGATACCTTGACAAAAGAGTAAAAATTGTGTCAGTGCAGGATAAAAGATAGATTCCACATAAAACAATGATTCTTAAATTAAACAATGTTTCTATGAAGAGAAATGTTATCCCAAATAAAATATGACCAATTCAGTATTCTACTGTTGCTCAAAAGTCCTACCCTAATTAGCTACATGTTTAACATTTGAAATGCATTTAAATCAGTATTTTTGAAACTAAGGTTTCACCACCTATCTCAAAATCTTTTTAAAGTTCTTATAACAGAATTAATCTGAATAAACTTTAATCTTTTCATTAATTACATGATATAACAAACTAACATGAGAAAGGAAAGTATATAAATTTCAGAGTGTTTGTAACCGAGCAGGATCCTATGGAGCCTTCTCAGGATAGACCCCACCTCCCAGCCCCCTCCCACCATGCCATGTCCTCTGCCTGCTTCTTGTTCTCAGAAAGACTTTAGCCTCCTAGGCCTTCCCCAAGTTCCAAAGAATAAGTTTAATCAGAGAAGTGAGAAAATGTAGAAACAAAGGAAAACAGTCAAGCAAGACAAAATAGTAATAGTTTAGCCATTAAACAAAGTCAAGGATCTTTAGTTCCTCTTCAAGGGCTAGAGCTAATATTCTGAGCCATATCTTTGAACTATTTTGTCAATTCTGAAACCCCCACCAGGTGGGAGAAGTTAACTGAATGCTGCCCACAAGCACATAGACCCCAGGCTGGTTGGAACCAGAAGGTTGAAGATGTTGACTCCTGGTTACCTCACCACCAACCAATCAGAAGAATGTCTATGAGCTGATCACACACCCCATAACCATCTCCCTCACTGTGTCTTTAAAAACCTTTCCCTGAAAGCCATTTCAGGGTCTTTTGAGCACTAGCTGCCTAGACTCCTTGCTTGGGGACTGCAATAAATGCTGCACTTTCCTTCACCACAACCCGGTGGCAGTAGACTGGTTTTACTGGGCACTGCGCACAGGTGAGTGGACTCAAGTTTGCTTTGGTAACATGCTGTTGTTATTGTTGTTTTTGGTCTAAGGACCTCACATTAGTTCCTAAATCATTTTCTGAAATAATTTCCAGCTGAGTAGGAAGAACTAAACATTCATGCAAAAATTATACAAAAATCTCCTGTTTGATTGTCAAAACCTGTTAAATCTCTGTAATGAGAAAGAAAATATTTCTGACTCACAATACGCTATTGTTGAAAAGCCATTTTAGGTAAATCTTTTAGCTAATACTACAGAAGAATTACATTTTTCCAAAAACAGCAGGAAATGAATCCTTTCATATGTTTCCCACAGTGTCTCCTTTTTAAGAAAATTATATTCACTTACAATGTAGTCTAAGAAAACAAGGTAACTCTTTCTATACATTAAAATTAAGCAGTTGTTAATTTCTGGTATTGTTCTCTTCCCAAGGATATTTTGCCAAGGGACTTTTTTCCAGAGAATGGTATGAATTTTCAATTGGGTCAAGATGTACCCATTAGTTCATGCCATTTTAAAAGTGATTAATATCTATAGCTATTACATAAGTTTAAAAAGACTTTTTAAATAGGAACTATAGAGATTCTGAGAAAATGAAGTTTTTAGAGAGTGTTAGTGTAAAAGTAAAAATATTCTTGGAATCAAATTACAAAGAGTAATATTGAGATCAAAAATATTTTTTTTTTCCAAATCGATTGAACCTGAAAGGTCAACGTATTACACATGTCTTTGGTGAAGAGTTCAATTTATTTTCAAATGTTCAAATGATAGTATAATGCAACTGTGAGTTCTTTCAAAGTGTCAACAGCAGTAACAGGCTGATGGTTTCATAGAAGTTGTAGGGATGTCCAGTCACTAACACAAGGCAGCATTCATATGGGTCCTGTCTACGCAGCTGATCATTTAGCTGTCAAAGTTCACAATTAACACACTTGTGGTAATTTAAGTAATAAATTGCCAAAGAAATAAGCTTTTCATATGTATTATTTAGCACTAAATTCATAAAGTCTTATTGCTCTTGATAATTATTGATTCAGTTCAGGATCATTCACTTCTGAAACCACTAATTTTTGTATAAGTACATGACAAATTGGTAACACCTATCAATATAAACATTGAGGATATTTAAAAAGGAGAAAGCTGTATGATGTAAGAATTTGAGGGAGGATTTGTGGGCATGGGTTACTAACTAATTACCTTATGCAGAAAATGTACTTGGCCAGAAATCTATTCAAGTAATTGAACAGGTAACCAATTAAAGTCTTTCTAATTAAATTGGGCATTTTTGCACCTAGTACTAAAGGCAAAGGGAATTGAGGCTTTTGAAATTGTAAAATAGAGAAAATGTTCATACAAAAAGAGTACGAAAGAAGAGGGCTGCTGCTTTCAGAAGATGGTACAGTGTTAGCAGATAAATAAGAGAGTTCAGCGTTATTAATCAACGATGTGGTTTCTGTCTTCTCCAGAATAGAATGGTTTTCATATTGGAAAATTTAGAATCAACAGTATAAAGGTTGGCAGCAGTTCCTAACAGAAGAGAGCTTTTCAGGGCAGCTCCCGCTTAAATGAGTTCAACCCTGTAGGGCCAAATAGGAGGGAGTATGAGGTAAAATTGGAGGCAACGGTTAAGGGTATAGGTTTTGGGGCCAGACATAACTGGGTTTGAATTTGCTCGACTGCATATTAGCTGTGTGACTTTGGTCAGTACTTATCCCCTCTGATCCTCAGCTTCCTCATTTTTAAAATAGGGATAATAATACATATTGGGTTGTTGTAGCATCAAAAGAGAGCACAGAGTCTGGTAAGGAGAGTACGTTCAGTAAATGATAGCTTTTATTATTATTATCCCAGAGTTCTGAATCATATGTCACTAACATATTTCTTTAAAGTTTTATCATTTATAGGCCTTATTTCACATGCATTATTGCATTTAGTCCTCATTACAACAGTGAGAAGTAGGATTCTTAACGTTCATTTTATAGATGGAAGATAGAGACATAGAGATGTCCCCCAACTCCCCAACCTGCCCCCAGGCTGTGAAACATGTTCCTGAACAACAAGGGTTAAGCCTGATGCTTTCTCTAGTCTCTTTAAGAGTTAATTCCACTACTTCTTGAAAAATCAAGGAGCAGAGGAAAGATGCCACGTCAGTCTTGAGAAGTGAATCTGTTCTAACTTTCTAATTAAAGATAGGAAGAATTTATAAACCAAATAGTGAGGCTTATGCTGATCCCCCCAAATTTTGAGAACAACTTTTAAAGTAGATAATTTGTGAGCATCAAACAAACAAGCAAACAAATTAGGTAGAATCAAAAGAAAAGTCCTGCCAAGTTAGCTTCATTTTCTTTTTTAAAAAAGGATCAGAATTAGGAAAATAGCTTAGGAAAATGATAGGCATTTGACAAGGCTGCCCATGATTCTTTTCTTATAAAATAACAGTAAATCAACTGTATGACAGCACTATATATTTGTGATAAGAATGATAATCTTACACTTTCAAACCAGTTAACTGCATACGGAAACTTTTCATTTACATGATATTCTCTGGCTTCTACAACAGTGTGGAGCAGGCAGGCGGGCTCCATTTATTAGTTCTATCTAACAACAACAATGACAACAATAAAAGGACACTGAAACTCAGAGTAATTTAGTGGCTTTCCCAAGTTTTACAGCTGTAAGTCTTGGGTTCTATACTGGAATCCAGATTTTTGGCTTTGGAGACTCACACTGTACACTCACAGCTAACTGAACAGTTAGACCCATGTAAAGTTTGGGTTAATTTATTTGCATTAATCTTCAGTATTTATTCATTTCTGTAGTTAAGTTATATTACTGAGTTTATAACATGTGCTAAGAATTAAGTTTTTGTTTTGTTCTGTTTCTCCCCCTGCCCCCAGAGCTGTTATATTACAAAGTGGGTTGTAAGTAAAGATTCTACTGGCAATGAGGGTGACATGAAGCTAAGAGTTCTCTGAACCCTGGGATCAGATGGAGATGGTGCTGTCAGTCATGAAGAACAGCATGCTAAAAATGCTAAAAAATTTTTTTATTTCAGGAAGGAGATGGTTGGGCTCTAGGGAAGATCTTGATAGAGTTTTTGGCTTGTCAGTGACATTGACTTGGCAGCAGCAACTAGCTGGAAGACTAATCAGATAATTGTTCAAAATAAACTAAAAAATAGTATATTAATATTAACTGATTAACTGGTTGAGAATCCCCGATCTGGAAAGAAGTTTCTGGAGCAGCACAACTGGGCCCTTTCTTTGGCTTCAACTCATTGATAATTATTATCCAAGACTTAAATAAAGAAATAGAAGACATGCTTATTATGTAAGAGGAATAGTTAAAAGTGGCATAATGAAGATTCAAAGTAATCTAAATGACCCGAAATGTTGTTGAAACAGATGATAAAGTGTACATAGAAAGTTAAAGAAGGGCTTAAAGACTGAAAGGGAATATGTCAAAAAGACGTAGAATCCTGAATTAAGGGGCTCTTAACTGGCCAAATCTGGGACAAGGCAAGCATCAAAATAAACAGTAATAAATTACACCCACTGAATAAAATAGGAGACCCTGAGTCCATACTAATATAAGTAAATGGGAAAAGTTTGGTATGCAATGGGATATTGATAGAGTCTCAAAGTACCTCCCCACAAAACACTTATTAATTATATATACGGAAAAGAGTAACCACACACTGGAAGTGCTTGATAAACACCACATTAATCAAGTGATCAAAGTTAACATCATCAGTAATCAGGATAAATCAATACCATGTGCCACCAGATAGGATGCAATGAGAATACAGCATTGTTTCTACAGTGTTCCACCCTAAGGTACACAATCTGAATCTAATTCTCAGTAAGTATCAGGCAAAACTAAACTGAGGGACATTCTACAAAATAACTGACCTCAAATCTTCAGAAGTATCAAGGTTATATAAGTCAAAGAAGGACTGAGGAACTCTTCCAATTTGAAAGAGACTAAGGAGACATGAATAAATGTAATAACGCGATTCTGAATTGGAATGGTTACAATAAAGGACATACTTTGAGGACTAAATAGGAATAATAATGTTCTCCTGTTTTTGATAGTGCTTTTGTGGCTAATGTAGGAAAATATCTTTGTAGGACATATACACTACAGTATTGGAGATGATGGGGCATCAGGTTGGCAACTAATTCTCAAATGGTTCAGGAAAAAATGTTATTTGTGCTGTACTTGAATTTTTTCTGTAGGTATAAGATAGTTTCAAAATTTTTAAAAAATGTGTAAGAAAATCTAAATGGGTTAAACGAAAGGCACTACATGTTATTTAAAAAAATCAACTGTTTACATGTTAGTTATATAAGACTATGTAAATAGATGTGGGAAGTTGGATCTATCAGACTATGAATTTAATAAAAAGCAAAAAAGAAAAATAAGAGCTAAAATATATACACTGTACTAATTTATAAACATTATAGAAACTTATACAAAAATAGAAATTAAGACAGATAAGATAAAAATAAATGTAAATAGAATTTCTGGTATTTCTTCTTGCATTCTAATGAATCATCTTGTGTTGTCCTAGGGTGTCAGGACTACAATTTGTAGATTGTTGGTATAGGAAGGAGATTGTAGGGAGATGAAAATCGAAGCACAGAGGGTTTTTTTTTAAGGCTATTAGTTTGGGTCAAAGATGATGGTGGCTTGGACTACCATCTAGTGGCAGTAAAAATGGAAGTAAGTGGATGGATCAAATGTATACTTTGGACTTAAGAACTGATAGGACAACTTCAATGAGGGGAGGGAGGATAATGAGAGAGGAAAGGGAAGAAAATAATGACTTCTAGATTTGTGGCTTTCATCATTCGGTGAATAGCAGATGGACCAGCTGGTCTCTGTTTTATTCCAAAGTATATAATTGGGACTAATGGGTAACATTACAAGGAGGCAGATTTCAATTCAATGCAAAAAAAAAAAAAAAATTCTAAAAAAGAAAAGAAACAAAGACCACAAAAAAATAGGTTAGATGATCATCTACCAAAGATTCTGTAAAAGACATACCTGAATTGGAAGAGAAGTACTAAATGACCTCTAAGGTTCCTTCTATAAAAATTCATGTGTCAAGGACTATAGCTTGGTGTTTCCATAAAGAACTCCATACGACCTCAGAGCAGCTTTACAAAACCAAGTTTATAATATTTATGTACAAGTATTTGATAAACAGGTTTCCACAATGCATCAACATATATTTAACTTCTTTCTTTGATAATATAAAGTTAGATTAAAAAATAGGTTTTTCACATAATGCATTCTGAATACATACTGTAATCATGTTTGCTAAAAAATAAACTAATTTTGAAATTTAGTGGATTTTTTTGGTCTCCATCTGGCTACCATGTGAAGAAGATTCCATATGAACAACAGTAAAACTAGAGTTGATGCCAAATCTGCTTAAAACAATAGCTATCATTCTCATTTTCCGGCCAACTTACAAGAAAAAGGCTAAGTGAGCCTTTCAGCTTGGCATTAGAACATGTGAAGAGTTTTGTAATCTTTTAAAATATTAATTTATATTACTGAGTGCTGGCAGTGGCGGTAGTTTTTGAATTCTCCTTTTTCTAATAATATCTAATACAATATTATTATTTTAATCCAATTACATATTTAATGTATCCCTGTAAGTACAAACACTTACAAGGATAAAAAATGAATCCTAATAGTTTAATTCAGGCTCTAAAATCCAGGATGGTTAGAGGGTACAAAAGCAGCCAATAGTGCAGTAGAAACTGATAGTTTGAAGGGAAGGAAACAGGTATAATTGACTATAGTTTACGAATCAAATGTCATACAGATATTTATAAGTTAGAAATATATAACTTATTTTCCGTATGCTGAAAGGAGTTCCTTTATTACTTTCTTCCAAAGACTTTTTTTATCTCAAAGACTATAATTCTATTTGTAGGCCTTAATTTCATTATTTAGTACTTATATATTCTGGTGGGAGGTGGAGGCTGTGGAGGGTGGTCATACCAAGTCTATGCCAAGTTTTTCATCTCGTGAACAAATATCCACTCATTTATGAGATGAAAACTAGGCGTAGTTTAGAATGAATTACTTATTTAACACTCTCTCATCCACCACGAGTCAGACACTGCTAGCTTTTGGGGGGGTCACAAAGTTGAATAAGATGGGTTCCGCTCCCAAGGAACTCCGTCTATGTGAGATGCAGACGACAATCAGAGGATTATCACGACGGGAGTAAATGCTACAGCAAAGACAGCCACAGCCTTCTCTGAGTGCTCATAGCAGGATCAGGAAATGCTCTCAGAAGGGACCATGTTAGATGTGGACGCATTCACAGGAGTATCTGGGTGAATCTGGGAAAAGGACAGACATTTCAAACACTTGCAACAACATGGACAAAAGCAAGGCCACAGGGGAACACGAATCAGAGATGATTCTTGAGGGAGGAGGAGCCATCCAGGTAAAGGGCTGAAAGGAAGGCAAAGAGCATTTCAGTAAGGAGTGGAATGTTCAAACACAGAAAGGGAGGGACAGTTTGGTCCTCTGTGGATCAACAGTTCAGAACACAGATTCAGACATATCTTGACAGGAGATGAGAGTGTACAGACAAGTAGGTACCAAATCACAGAGAGTTGCATTACAGCCTACAGCTGTACTAAGGTTTCTGTACTTAATGTAGAGCTCATAGGAAGCCACGGAAATGCTTTTGAAAAAAGAATAACATAATAAGTTTTGCATTAGAGAAAGCACTCTGGCTGTAGTGTGAAGAATGCATTGGAATGGAACAGGACTTAGGCAAGGGGATTTGCCCTAATCTAAGAGATAAATGTTGATAGTCAAAACTGAGATGGGTGACAGTAAGGATGAGAGGAGGGGATTAGAGATTATAAAGAGTGACATTTAATAGGGTTACAGACTGTAGGTGAAGAGCATGGGACAGAGAAATGGTGAGAATGAGGCCAGAATGTCTGGTCTGGGTGGCTGAGTAAAAGGAGGCTTCTTGCACTAAGAAATTCAGGAAGAGGAAAAGGGATGAGTGGGAAGACAATGAATCCTGCTCTGCATTAAGCTGGAGGCACCTGTGAGATACCCATCAGGAGGTGTACAGGATGACATAACATAAAGATCTGAGACTACTTAGCATATAGGTGGTATGTGAATTCACGGGAGCACATGACACTATCTACAGACAGAATGGAGACTGAGGGCCAAGGAAATAATACCATCATCTAGAAGAAAAGCAAGGAGCACCAGCGAAAGAGTCTGAGATGAAACAGCTATTGTGTGAACTAGAGCAGTGGAGGGGAGTTATACAGAGTGGCCTGTATCCCATACTGTGAAGGAGCCAAAGAAGATGAGAACTGAACAGTGTTAACTGGATTTCACAACAAGCACATGGGAACTGATAAACAATATTTTAGTAGAACGGTGTGGGAAGAAGCCCAGACTTTTGTAAGCTGAGACATGATTGGAAAGTGAAAATGTATAGATGGTGAGCATAGACTACTTCAAGACTATAAATGGAAAAAGAAAATAAAAAAGGAGTATAGTGGGGCTCTAAGCGCTGATGCGGAAAAGTGCTTATGATGTATTGCTGACTGGAAGGACATCTGGCTATGGCAGAATATCTTATTTATTATTAGCTCTTTATAATAAAAAATGTAAAGTTCCATAAGGGCAGGGACTAGTCACTGCTGTATCCACACCACTTAAAACAATATTTGGCTCATTATAGGACATCAATAAATATTGTTTAAGTGAACGAACGAATAAATGTGAGTGTGTATGTATTCACTGAGAGAGAAAGAGAAAGAAAAAAATGTAAAGATATACACCAAACCCTTGGACATGATTATTTTCAGGGGAATAACAATTGTGGGAGAAGAGGAAGCTTTCACTTTCTGTTATATAAATTTATATATAGATGAAATTTAGATGAATGGGTTTCAAAATAACTAGCTTATTCTACTCAGACTAATTGTTAATATGGGATTAATTTTACCAAGGCAATTTGTTAGCAATTTAAAATAAAAAAACAAATCTAAATGCCAACTGAATGAAAAAACTCAATTCATCTTATCAAGGAACGTTCTTTCTAGTAAGGACGTCTACTCGGAAGATTACCTTTAGACCAGAAGAAAGGGGAGGGAATGTGCTAAATTAATTCTGCAATTATCCCCTAAAAGCCAGAGGAAATGTCTCCTTTCACTAAATAAACAAAAGGATAGATAACTTGTCACATAATTTTAAAACTTCCTACCTTTGAATGGTCTTTGCTGGTCATCGGAGCCTGCTGTTTATCCTTGCAATTGCCTTTGTCATCCACAAAGATTTTGCTACACTGATTACAGTTTTCCTGGTCTCATAAGAAACATGGCTGCAAATCACATGGTAAGTGGTTTCTTTCTGAAAACATTCTTTTTACTCTCATCTATAGTGTGTGTAAATTCTTGGTAGTTTCCATCAAAAAATAAGTTTAGTCCCTAACCAGAGGGACTTTGCCATGACCCCCTTTTTCCATGTTATCTTTTGGAAGTATTCCTTTTAAAGACCCGGACTTTCTACACTCCATTATTTAAACAAAATAAAGTTTAATACATAAATTAAAGACTACCAAACATCTATCTAAATGAACATTCACTTATATAGTTAACTGATTCCTCATCTATAAAATTATTTACAGAGTAAAATTTAAGAGGGAACTCCAGAGGTGCATTTAAAATGATTTAACTTAGACTTTTTCAAGGACACATGTATTCCAAAAAGCAAAGTGTACCCATACTGCCAAAATAAAATTTCTTCTTTTCTTGCTATTTTTACTACCACCACAGAGTATTATTAAATCAATTTAGAAAAAATTTGATCTCTTCTATTCTAAACAGAAAATGTGCTTTGAGGTGTAGAACAGAGAGCAGCTTAAATATTAAACCACATTTCACATTACCAACTTTGCCCTGAGACAGGATGTGTTACGAAAAATATTCTTAGCTAATATTCTATTGATATTAGTTAAAATTATCAATGTAAAATGCAGATTTCTTAGGAAAAAATTCTTTAAATTTTTTTGAAAATACGATCTATTCATTTTCCTCTGTATGCATCAGTCCATCATTTATTTAATTCTCCTAGAAATAGGACTGCCATATTTTCAAATGGTGGAAAAGTCCAATGTTTTCTTTGTAGTTCTGACTTTGAAGAAAAAATAATTATGAAGAGCTTGACATTTCTGTTCACCAGGTGTCTTCTCTAGAAATTAGCCCAACAAAAAAGTGGTAACATTCTTGCATTCTTGAGCAGGATAATCTCCTCCTACCTGTCCTTAGGAATTCTCTTGCAAATAACTGAGTATCTTTGCACCTGAAATTAGCCACACATAAGTGAAAGTACTTTATGTCAAACTCATGTGGAAGGCATCAGTGTCTTAGCTGCAAGCTATGTGAAAAGAAACTGAAACTCAACGGCTTAGTAGAGAAAATGATGGCAGTCTCCAGAAAAATTTACAAATTCAATTTAATAAAAATTACACTTATTAAGAACCTACAATATTCCAGGCACTGTACTGTGTGGGGAACACAAAAGATAGTAAGAATTTATGATAAATAAATCTATGGGGCATATTGTGATATACTGAGTATCAAAAGTAGAGAATAATTTTTATGTTTTAGGGCAAGTTGCAAAAAGAATATACTTGCTTATTCCTCAAGGCAGATGGCTATTGCACTTTCAGTTAATTAGCATTACTTGTAAAGGAACTTTATAATTCTATGCTATAAAGCAGTTTCAACTAAAGATAATTATTGTGTAAAACTGTATTAATTGGTATGACTAAATTCTCAAGGCTAGAGCCATGCCTTTTCATGTAGGCATCGTTAGAAATAGAACATAGGCACCAATTGACATGTATTAAATAATTTCTTTCCAAAAAGATAAATTCATGGCCTTCTAATCTATCTGTGACTTTGCCCTTCTATTGGTATCTTTTCTAAATTCTAATAGCGATGACAATTGATTCTGTCCTAAATACAGATATTGAACTATTTTAAATAGCTTAGAACTTATTATTAAAATGACAGTATTAATAAGCAACTAATGCTGGCAGATAAGAATGTGGAATTGATATTTTATATTCTGAGCTGTTGAACTATATAAGTAGTTAAATGAAAGAAATTTAGCAAATTTAAACGGATCCTTGTCCAAATCATTATCATAGATCATCTTTCTTCTACCCCATGTACAATAGCATAGTTACAACTGCCTTAATTTTTTTTTGCGGTACGCGGGCCTCTCACTGTTGTGGCCTCTCCCATTGCGGAGCACAGGCTCTGGACGTGCAGGCTCAGCGGCCATGGCTCACGGGCCCAGCCGCTCCGCGGCACGTGAGAGCTTCCCGGACCAGGGCACGAACCTGTGTCCCCTGCATTGGCAGGCGGACTCTCAACCACTGTGCCACCAGGGAAGCTCACAATTGCCTTAATTTTATATAATAATTCTTTTCATTCAACTTTCTCCTTTATGTAGAAAAATACCCAGAGTATTTGTTAAATTATTCTTAAGAAGCTTTCATATGTTTGAAATATTTCACAGTGATAATAATAATTTAAAAAACTGGAAATAAAAAAGAACTAAATATGCCCTGAAGATCCCTCCACAGGACGTTTTTTTTCTTTTTTGGTTGGGGTTATATGAAATAAAATACAGAAGACATATTGTAAATTGTAAAATTCTATACAAATGCTAGTTATAACTATTTATTACTACATCTTCTCTCTTCTGTGCCCTTCCCATCCATCATCTCTTTAACTCCATGTCTTTCTCCTACTGCTCTGTTGTGTGCAAGTGATGAAACCAAAACCAAAGCGAAACAAAACATAATGCCATCACTTGGGACTAGTGAATTAGTGTCTTGCCCATTGTCTTTCTTCCTGGCAGTCAGATTGGAATTTCCAGTTGTCAAACTGAAGCTTATGCCATGCAATTGCTTTTTTCCCCTTTTACGTGTCAGTTTACTTAAATGTCTATGGAGGAATGCAAAGAAATAACACATTGATCTATAGGGAGACCCATGCCAAGTACTCAGCTTTATTTAAAAAAAATTAATGTTCTGAATGAAGACGGTTTGTAAAAAGAAGGATAGGCATTCAATCTATAGGAAGATTTATGGTATGCTGAGCTGTAATGACATATAAGCAGAACCCACCTGATCTCTTTGTTGCCTGAGTCATACTTTCCAGTATTAATATATGGATCTTGTTATATTTCAGACATGGAAATAAACTTGTTCCCCAAAACTTTCTTTGGAGTGCTTTAATATTATTAAGTGATGCTTATTTTGTCTACCAGAGGGAAGATTTGACAAATAAATCTCAGCTGTGTTATTCCATCCAATTTTTTCTTATTCTTTACTCATACCATAACAGATAGGTTTCCAAAATATCACACAGATACTGCATCTATGACCCTGGGAAAGCATACTCACTACCGATCGTAGGTTTCTCAGCTGAATGTATCCTGGAGAGCTCCCAGAAAGTACCATTAAAAATTCATGGCAGTAAAATTTGTTCTTGAAGCTGCTGCTTCTCTTACTGCCCGTTGCCCACTTTCCTGTACCATCAGAAGGAATCATGTGTCCTATCAAGCTATACCTGCCAACTCCTCTAAAAATTTGTGTTGCAACAGCCAAAACTGTCACTCCCATGTTCTTGAATTTCTGTAATCCTGAAAAGCTGTTAAGTGTTGTTTTAGCTGTATCTCTACTAGGATCCAAAATACAGATTCTCAAAATTAGTTTAATGGTATTTTTATAGTAACATAAGGGAAAGTGCATGCAAACATGTATTGATTTGCTAAAAATTATATTCAGAAGCTGAATTAATGTGGTTCTTAGAAGTCATATTCAGAAAAAATTATATTAGAAACAAGTTAAACATAGATCATTAATGACAATATAACTGGAGGCATACTAAGGGAATAATAGTGATTTTGGCCTACTAACGGAGGACTATGTGATCTCCCTTGGTAAGTTACCAATTTATTATTAGAATGTTCAATATGTCACAGGATTATCAATAACTTTACAATTCTATTACTTGTCCATGTTATTAGGGTTATTTTACTTTGAATTTACTATCTTGTAAAACAACAGAGCTGAAAACTAAAATGGCAAATGCACTTCAGAGAATCTCTGTGCATCAGTTTCCTCATTTCCATTTTTATGCCTCAGTTTACTCAGTTGCTTCAGTAACCTCAAAATGAAGTTAATATTAGCACCTTTCTCACTGAGTTATTATGAGGATTAAATGAGCTAACATATGCAAAGTGCTTAGAACAGTGTCCAGAACACAGAAACACAATAGAAAAAAATTACAGAGTTCAACGCGGTTACTAGAGTTTTGGCAGACAACACATTTTCCAACCTTTGGTTGTTGTCTGGTCTCACCTAACAATGAGTAAGAATCTCTAAATAACTACCACTTGACAAATTTTGGTATAGTAATCAAGAAGAGTATCACATGTATCTAAAAACACGACTCAAACACATCTCCCTTTCCCAGTTATATACCTTTATGAAGCTAAGTTTTCTTCACATACTTCAAACATAACAACAATGAAAATTCAATTATCTTCTATTAAGCTAGCCATTAAAGAGATAGTAAAATTAAAAATAATGCTAACCTCACTACATTTTTAAAAGAATATCGTTATAGTCATAAAAAGATCTTATTTATGTTAACATGTAATTGGTTTGTCATTTTTAAATAAATATTTTAAGAAATTCTCAAGTTTTAATGTCTATTATGGTAAAAACCAATAGTATTAACTCATATAAGCAAAAGTTCTTTGGAGTCCTCAGTGATTTTTAAGAGTGCAAAAGGGCCCTGAGGCCAAAATGTTTGAGAACCACTGATGTCTTAATATTCTCTGAAATACTCTATGATTAAAATTTTCTGAATAGATATATAAATAATTACCAAACCTAAATAACAAATACTTCTATGAAATAGTATTTTGTGGTAAAAAGAATATGAGATTAGGAGTAAAAATTCCAATACTGAATCCATTGTTAACTCTCCAGCAAAATGAAAAAATTATTTTTTAAAGCCAAAATAGTATGCCAATTCTGGCAAAATTCATGTCAGTGGTGAGAAATTTCTGTATTGCTTTCTTCAACTTCTGGAGTAGCCAGCTTTGGTTTTTACAAAAAGTAAAATAAATAAATAAAAGACTATTTTTCATATATGGGTTGCACTGAAGCTGAAAGGTATATTGTCCTAGGGAAAGGTGAGATTTAGCTGAGAGCAAGGGCTCAGCTGTAGGAAGAGATGACCATGAGACTAGTAATTAACAGAAATCCTTGGGAAACTACGGGACTTGCCACAAAGAGATGAAATCAATTTTAGGTAAATGAAATCTCAAAGGAAAGGGTAAAGTCGAGCATTAACAAACAGGCATTGCCTAAGGTAAGTCAATTCTCTATGTAACCATATATGCTTCTTCAAAATGGAACAATAATACTTACCTCACAGCATTATTAAAGACATTAAAATGAGTTAACGTAAGTAAAATGTCTATGTAAATTGTAAAGTGCTAAACAAACGGTTAATGTTGATATTTTTAAAGTAACAAGTGTAGCCCTGGATCTGTCATCAGAACACATGGCTTTCAGGTCATGTTCCATCATCTGCATCCATCACTAACCCTTCCTAAACCTAACTTTCCCCTCCTGTATGAGGGGCAGGGACATGTTTGATTCTTGTGGGTTTCGGGAAGGGGTAGTTAGTGAGGGCGAGAGCCAGAGAGATGGTAGAAACCCGTTGCTATGCAACATGACCCCACGTTTTCAGAAAAGTCAGTAATGCCTCAGAAAATTATTGGGAATCTTGTGGCAAAAGGAGGGGGCAGAGGTTCATAGCTCAGTGTGACTAGAGGAGGAAGCTGAAGGATGGGCAGATGCAGGAATGCAGCCCGGAAAGCCAAAGAAATGATGGGAATGGCCTTGGCCAGCCCTGACTATGGAAGAGGGCTGTGAATCATGGTTAACTAAATCACTGTTCCAAATGATATCTGACTTTCACTTAATATGGTCAGAATTGTAACACATGCCTTTCTCTTCAGGTTGCTGTGAAAGTTCAATGAGATAATATGTATAGAGGCCCTTTAATACAAGTTTAGTAATCATTATTAAGTAAGATAGGAGCAAAACAGAGTCCTGTAGATCCCGCTCATAGATACAATCTGGGTGTTGAAATAGTTTTGTATCTAACAGGATTCATGCTCTGTAAAGTGAATATTGTGATGCTTTATTAAAGATTTCTAGTAGGAACTAGAAACATACTGTTCTATGGAAAGGAAGCACTTCCTTCTGTGTACTGAACACTTTGTTCCACACCCCTTTGAATTTTAAAAAAGAGGAAGTAACTTGATATTCCCTTGTATAAAAGCCAACAGCTAGTTTCTGAGAGTTAGAAAAAAATGATACCACTATTCTGCCAAAGATCATAATTATTCTCTAGCTCTCATAACAGGGCAGTTTCAGTATGAATGAAAAGACTCCCATAGAATGTTCATGTTTACCTGAATGTCCAAATCTCATACAACATTCTCCAGAAAAGTGTTCAGTAGCCATTAGGTACAGGTGAACAGACTTAAAGTACACATTTATAAAACAAGGCAGCAAGAATAAAAATTATCCAGGATCACTTCACAAAACCTCTGTACACTGTAGACTACTGATACATTTGCAGAAATGGGTTAGAATAACAATTGGTGATACACTTTAAGAACTATACTAGCCAACATCAGGAAAACCCTTCCACAAAACTGTAAGTCTAGAGTCTAGAATTAGGAAGTCTCCAGGGCCTTTCTGTTCTAGCAGTCTATGAATCAGTAACTTTTACTAGTAGTTAGAAGCTGGAAGATGAACTGAATTCTCCTAAAATGAAAACTTTAAGGAGAAAAATCATAAAGTATCTAGAGGTCTCTATGTGTCTTCAGAGGCACAGACTTAGGATCAAAGTCCACATCAAATGTAAGTCCATGTGGGACATGAGTTATGACGATGGCCTGTTTTTTTTTTTGTTTGTTTGTTTTTGTGGTACGCGGGCCTCTCACTGCTGTGGCCTCTCCCATTGCGGAGCACAGGCTCCGGACGCGCAGGCTCAGCGGCCATGGCTCACGGGCCCAGCCGCTCCGCGGCACGTGGGATCTTCCCGGACCGGGGCACGAACCCGTGTCCCCTGCATCAGCAGGCGGACTCTCAACCACTGCACCACCAGGGAAGCCCCGATGGCCTGTTTTGAATGCCTACTATGAGAAAGTCAATCTGTACTTAACGTACCATAATCACTTTTCAGAATAAGAATGAAGTTAAACATTTTTTGAATAGTCCTGAGGTCCAGGATAACCACAAATGTCACATTCTCATTCTTGAACAATTTAATCTGGGCCACTGACAAGCTTAAGAAGGTATTCGATAAAAAGCAATGGCACCAATAATGACATCCTGGAGCATTAAATCTAGGGTTACTGCACGAAATGGGACGACTGGACTGTGTGGGCATTGTATGGAGTTGAATTCGACTCATCAAACAAAGAGAAAGAGCAGAATATTGTTTAAAATTCTCTGAAATAGGGACTTCCCTGGCAGTCCAGCAGTTAACACTCAGTGCTCCCAATGCAGGGGGCACAGATTTGATCCCTGGTCGGGGAACTAAGATCTCACATGCTGCATGGTGCAGCCAAAAAAAAAAAATTGTCTGAAATAGATGTACAGATACACATTTTTAAAGACCATAACTGTGAAACCACTGGGAAACCTGAGTGTAGAAAGAAAAATTATAAGCTTTAAACTTTGAGTTATCTTTGGTTAAAATGAAAAGAAACTATAGAAAACCATGGTATTTGATGACAAGCCTTGAGAGAAAAGAATCTTGTTGACACAATTGCTTTGCAACTTCCATAAACGGTGCTGAGTATTACTCGTTCCAGTAACAGAAGGAAGAGCACAAAGAACCAGGCTGTTAGGAGACTGGGGGTTGGGACGTGTGTGCAAAGGATTTAAGAAAGATTCTTTTAGTTTATAACACACTCTTTTTCTTATTATCTTGAATGACAGTTCCTGTGTTTAATGTTTGTTTTTTTTTTTTAATTTATTTATTTATCTTTGGCTGTGTTGCTTCCCAGGCTTCCTCTAGTGGCGGAGAGTGGGGGTTGCTCTTCGTTGCAGAGCACCGGCTTCTCATTGCGGTGGCTTCTCTTGTTGCAGAGCACAGGCTCTAGACATGTGGGTTTCAGTAGTTGTGGCTTACTGGCTCTAGAGCGCAGGCTCAGTAGTTGTGGTTTAGTTGCTTAGTTGCTCTGTGGAATGTGGGATCTTCCCAGATCAGGGCTTGAACCTGTGCCCCCTGCATTGGCAGGCGGATTCTCAACCACTGCACCACGAGGGAAGCCCTCCTGTGCTTAATGTTTATTGAGGGGGGCAAAGGTTCTCAGAGTTATTCACTTGAAACTACAAAATCTGTTTAATCTACCAGAAATGTAACTTTTAACCCAGAGGCTAGGTCAACCACAAAGCTTATTAAAAAGTCTTGCTCATCTAGGCTGTAAACAAAGCCACCAGCTAAGTGATTATTAACCCATCATTCTAGGAATAATCTCACCAGCCTTGTGTTAATTAAACTCACCACATGGCATAGCTTCTCTTCGTAGTCAGAAAGCTACAGTCACTTTGAGTTCAGCTTTCCACTTTGCAAATCACTAAAATGAAGGCTGCCTCCAGCCACTTTTAGTCCAAATGCAACATAAAATTTCATCTTCACAATAGCCACATGCAGATAGCCTGGTGGATGACAACCAGAAATGAGGTACCTTGGTGAAAAATTCAGGTGGACAACGAGTCTAAATATCAATGAATTCTCGGGCTTCCCTGGTGGCGCAGTGGTTGAGAGTCCGCCTGCTGATGCAGGGGACGCGAGTTCGTGCCCCAGTCCGGGAGGATCCCACGTGCTGTGGAGCGGCTGGGCCTGCGCGTCTGGAGCCTGTGCTCCGCAACGGGAGAGTCCACAACAGTGGGAGGCCCGCGTACGGCAAGAAGAAAAAAATCAATGAATTCTCATATAGTTCTAAGAAAAAACCAAATAACAATCACTATGCTGTACAATGTTAACAGGGCAGATGTTTTCTTCCCTGTGATCCATCTTCCTCATTCAAATATGAAAGAGAGCAATGTAAACATTATAGTGTGTGAAGGAAGTAATGTCTACTACAGGGAAGAACACTTAAAAATGCAGGAAATATCTCTGTGTCTACTTCTCTTCCCAAGGCAGCCCTTTGCTTAAGTAAAATCTCATAACTTAGTCAAAGATGCTATATTAGGAGAGTACTGAGCTGAAATCCTTGCTATGAAATTAAAAACCAGACCAAATCAAGTATTGTTATTCATTTTAAATAGTTCCAATTACTAAGAGTTTGTAATCAACAAAGAAATGTAATTTAACACTTACTTTTCATATTTGAAATGTAAACAGAAGGATTATTAACAAGTATTTTAATTATTCTTTTAGGATTAGCTATTGGTCCATGCTTAATTACGGCATGTGTTACATAGTATCATCCCATTAGCTCTATCGTTATGCTTTTTTTTTTCAAATATATTAGATATGTTCTGTAGTTGTTTGATGGAAGTAATGGTAGATTCAACTCCCCTCAATCACTGTGATATTTTCACTATGGGAAAATGATAATATTAGAGCAGTCTTCATACTTTTACTCAGATACTCTAGAAAACAAGAAAGTAGTATTGATAATAATTAGATAGCATCAAAGAATTTTAGAATACTCTGAAACAAGTAACATTAAATTAGAATGCTTTATCTGATGATTTATGAAACATGTTAGTTTTGTTTGATTTTATGAAAGCAATTCAATTTAGTACTGGTTAAATTCCTTTCCAGTGTACCCCATAGAATGATGTAACTTGTTGAACTGCGTACAAAAATGTTACGTGAACTATGTGATGATTAATTTTTGTGTCAACTTGACTAGGCCGTGCTACCCTGATATTTGGTCAAACATTTTAAATATTTCTGTGAAAATATTTTTAGATGAGATTAACATTTAAATCACCAGACTGAGTGAAGCAGATTATCCTCCATAGTGGGTGGCATATTCCAATCAGTTGAAGGCCTTAATAGAAGAAGACTGACATCCTCTGAAGAAAGGGGAATTCTCCCAGTATACTGCCTTCGGACTTGAACTGGAGGGTCTATAGCCTGCTGGCTTATCCTGCAGATTTTTGGACTTGCCAACATCCACAATCATATGAGCCCATTCCTTAAAATAAATCTCTGTCTCTGCAACTATTTATATTAAAAGTAATTAAGTTAAACTAAATTAAAATTCAGTTTCTCATTTATATTAGCCACATTTCAAGTTTTCAATAGTCACATATGGCTAGTGGCCACTATACTGGATAGCACAGATATAGAAAATTTCTATCATTGAATAAAAGTTCCATTGGACCTCATTTCTCCAGAGTAAGGCTGTCTAGATTCAAATTTTACTTCCAGGGCTTATTACCAATGTGAACTTTGTGCATTTAGTTTCCTCATATGTAATATAATAGTAGTAGAATTTACCACTTAGGGTTGTTTTGAGAATTAAATATTATAACTTATGTAAAGTACTTGGTTTTTTGTAAGTATTCAATAATTGTTAGATTTTACTGTTAGTAATAGTACCATAGTCCCCAATTCTAATAAAATGTATATTTTTCATAACTTATTTAAAAAATTGTTTAGTATTATATAATTAACTTACATATTTAATATGATTTTATTTAATATATTGGATTCTCTACTATAATGTCAACTTATAATCAATAAAATATGAAATATATTCCCAGAGCAATGTATATATTTAAAATTTGCATATCAAAGTGATATAAAATTCTAAAAGCACCATAAGATATAAATTAGGCAGGAACACTGAGATGAATAGCTTGGAAGAAAGATAATTTGTTTTTATTTTATGTCATAACTATAAAACTTCAACTTTATGTCCCTATCCTTCATATTATGAAAGTTTTCTAGCAAATATTTACTTGTCTGTTTAAAGATGGAAGACCCAGAGCTCTTTAGGTTTCTTCAGTTTTATAATTAACTTTCTCCTTCTCTCCCCTCTCCTTCCTCCCTTCCCTCCCTCCCTTCCATCCCAAACAGTGTGCTGCTAAACAAAGGTGAACAAGATGTAGTGGCTTATCTCAAGGAGTTTACAGCCAAATAATAAAGGATAAGGTAAAGATCTAGGTAATTTCAATTCAGCATGTTAAGTGTTTATATAGGGGTGATGACAGTGTGATATGGAAACTCAAATGTTGGCATTTCAAGAAAGTTCAAAGAAATATTCCCTGGGGAAATATTTAAGCCGAGTTTCGAATATAGAATAGAAAGGTGAAGACGGTAGGAAAAATCCTTTCTAGCAGAGGCTAAATGATGTAAACAGGCACAATGGTGGAATTTTAAGTAGCTCAACATGGCAGGCAAGAGCCAGGGTTGAGGATGTTGGGAAGGGTTCTGTGTAGTTAAAGGATAGCTAAAACTAGCTAACTGGAATGTCACCTGATAGGACTTTGCCAGTAGAACTCTATAGTTTTCAAGATATTCTAGCTCTCAAGTTATAGCAAGAGAAAGTTCCTCTACTAAGGAATGCAGAACCATAAAGTTTCAAAATATTGGATGTGGGAGAGACAGGCAGAGAACCCAGGTGCTGTCCACAAAAGTCAGGACTAGGCAATGAGGGCACTGTACAATGGGGAAATGGAGCCCAGCTATAAGAGAGGGAAGTCCTGAAATAAAAGGTAAGAATGGCTTCCATTCAGCAGGAGAATGAATGCAGTGGTTATGCCAACACAGTAACATTCTATATCATACAAAAATTTGTATTTTAGGATAATAAATAATTTACTTGGTCTATGTACTTATGATGCCAGCTACTAAGTATATATTTCTTTTCTTTTTTTTTCTTTGCGGTACGCGGGCCTCTCACTGTTGTGGCCTCTCCCATTGTGGAGCACAGGCTCTGGACGCGCAGGCTCAGCGGCCATGGCTCACAGGCCCAGCTGCTCCGCGGCATGTGGGATCGTCCCGGACCAGGGCATGAACCCGTGTCCCATGCATCGGCAGGTGGACTCTCAACCACTGCGCCACCAGGGAAGCCCTCCCATTCCCTTTTTTTTCTTTTAAACATCTTTATTGGGGTATCATTGCTTTACAATGGTGTGTTAGTTTCTGCTTTATAACAAAGTGCATCAGCTATACATATACATATGTTCCCATATGTCTTCCCTCTTGCGTCTCCCTCCCTCCCACTCTCCCCATCCCACCCCTCCAGGCTGTCACTCCATTCCCTTTTGAACATATTTCTAATAGGTTTCTCTACCCACAACTCCACTAAAAGATCACCATTGACCTCCATGTTGTTAAATCCAATGGCCAATATTCAGTCTTCCTCCCACTTGGTCCATGAGTAGCTTCTGGCAACTTGATCATTTGATTCTCCTTTACACACTTTCTTCGCTTGGCTTCCAGAACACTCTCTTGGTTTTCCTCCTACTTCGCTGGCTGCTTCTTTTTAAATAGTACCCTTTTGATTCCCTTGATCTAATAGACATCTTAACTCTGGAGTGCCCGGGTTCAACTTTGGATCCCATATAATCTCATGGCTCTCAATGTCTTTCACTTGTACCTTCAGATATATAATCTCTCTTCCAAACCCCAGTTTCTTGTATTTAATTGCTTTCCTGAAAACTCCATTTTAATCTCTAATATGTGCCTCATACTTACCGAATCAAACTTTTTATTTACCTCCCTCCTCAAAAGAAGTAACTGATTTAAAACAATAAACAATTTAAATAAAGCCGCAGTGAACATTGTGGCGCATGACTCTTTTTGAATTATGGTTTTCTCAGGCTATATGCCCAGTAGTGGGATTGCTGGGTCGTATGGTAGTTCTATTTTTAGTTTTTAAGGAACCTCCATGCTGTTCTCCACAGTGGTTGCATCAATTTACATTCCCACCAACAGTGCAAGAGGGTCCCCTTTTATCCACACCCTCTCCAGCATTTATTGTTTCTAGATTTTTTGATGATGGCCATTCTGACTGGTGTGAGGTGATACTTCATTGTAGTTTTGATTTGCATTTCTCTAATGATTAGTGATGCTGAGCATCCTTTCATGTGTTTGTTGGCAATCTGTAAATCTTCTTTGGAGAAATGTCTATTTACAATAGCCAGGACATGGAAGCAACTTAAGTGTCCATCGACAGATGAATGGATAAAGAAGATGTGGCACATATATACAATGGAATATTACTCAACCATAAAAAGAAACGAAATTGAGTTATTTGTAGTGAGGTGGATGGACCTAGAGTCTGTCATACAGAGTGAAGTAAGTCAGAATGAGAAAAACAAATACCGTATGCTAACACATATATATGGAATCTAAAAAAAAAAAAGCGTTCTGAAGAACCTAAGGGCAGGACAGGAATAAAGATGCAGATGTAGAGAATGGACTTGAGGACACAGAGGGGGGAAGGGTAAGCTGGGACAAAGTGAGAGAGTGGCATGGACATATATACACTACCAAATGTAAAATAGATAGCTAGTGGGAAGCAGCTGCATAGCACAGGGAGATCAGCTCGGTGCTTTGTGACCATCTAGAGGGGTGGGATAGGGAGGGTGGGAGGGAGATGCAAGAGGGAGGATATATGGGGATATATGTATATGTATAGCTGATTCACTCTGTTATAAAGCAGAAACTAATACACCATTGTAAAGCAATTATACTCCAATAAAGATGTTAAAAAACAAAAACAAAACAATTTAAAATTGTGTATTCTAAACCTTGGAGTTTATCTTTTACTAAACTGGAATATGAATTGATCCAAGAAAGTAAGAGCAAACAAAACCAGTTTTCTGGTGCAAACTCAATTCAGGGATTCTCTGTGTCCTTGTTTTGAGTGCATGCTCAACCCTTCCTCTGCTTTCCCATTTATCCTAAGTATATAACATGATTCTCAAACTTCCCCTAAAATAGCAATTAATAGTGTCTGGGTTTCATATTACTTTTCTTCTGAAAGTCGGTACCTCTGAAAACTTAAAATGAATTTTAAACATTCTTTCTAACCTTATGCAATTAATTAAGGATACCAACCGAGGGAATTAAATGTCAGATAAAACCAAATAATTAGGGAACGTGCTGCCCATTATATCCTCACCATAATTCACAATGTAAATAAATGCAAAATATGATGCTTTAATCTAGAAAACACATACTGATCATACAGGTAACAACTCTGACTTAGTCTGACCTTTTTCTCATTCATGTAATAAACAGGTACTGGGCAATTTCTGTGGGTAAGGCACAACTTTTGATGTCATGAATAATGCCAAAATATATAAGAAATAAAGAGCTAAGTAAGGAGGACAAGACATATATAGAAATAAATGCAAGACAAAAAATTCTTTGTGTGCTCTGAAGAGGAGGAAGTTAATTCTGGCTGGATAGACAGAAAGAATGTCACATGGTTTACAATTTACTGGAGGGTAGAGTCTGAGTACTGGCTTTCTACTTCATACAAGAACACTGAAATAAAGGTTTTACTTTAAAGGTTATTGAATGAATGAGTGAATGAATAAATGAATGAATTTTGTGTACTTGAATCAGACTGACATTCAAAAGAAAGAGAATGTATCTGCTACCTTCTGAAAAAGAGGACATTTGCATGTAGAGGTAGAAAACAGTGGGCAGATGTATTCCAAAGGGCAATCTGGTTTGGTCAGCAAAAAAAAATTTGAAGAACATTCAGAAAACACATCTACAACTTTCATTGGGTAGCTGCTTTTCACACTTCACACTTCACACACAGGCACCTGAGTTCGTAATTTCTGGTGCACATAATAGCTACTTAAGAACTAAATAGGGCTTCCCTGGCGGCGCAGTGGTTGAGAATCTGCCTGCCAATGCAGGGGACACGTGTTCGAGCCCTGGTCTGGGAAGATCCCACATGCCGCGGAGCAGCTAAGCCCGTGAGCCACAACTACTGAGACTGCGCGTCTGGAGCCTGTGCTCCGCAACAAGAGAGGCCGCGATAGTGAGAGGCCCGCGCACCACGATGAAGAGTGGCCCCTGCTTGCCGCAACTAGAAAAAGCACTCGCACAGAAACGAAGACCCAACACAGCCATACATACATACATACCTAAATAAAATAAATATTAAAAAAAAAAGAGTGGCCCCCGCTTGCCGCAACTAGAGAAAGCCCTCGCACAGAAACAAAGACCCAACACAGACAAAAAATAAATTAAAAAAAAAAGAACTAAATATATTGAATGAATACATGCATAAGTGAAGGCTGAATGTTAAATAGTATTCTTTATCAACTCAACCTGTATATTTTCTATGTAGCATAATCTGAAGTTATCTTACTCATTGGGTTATTTGTTCCCTATATACTGCACACTGGAACTAGAATATAAGTTCCATGCAGGTGAGGGCCTTTTCTGACTTCTTCATCATTGTATTTTTGGTGCACTGCAAAGTGCCAGATACATAATATGACTGAAATAGTACTGCATGAGTGTTTTAGCATAGGGGTGTGGCAGAGTGAAGAAGGCAATAAAGTTAACTATTACAAATGAGCAAAGTTGACTTGAAAAATGGACACATAGCTAACAACTGATACTTTTTGAACATTCACTACTTGTGTGACATTGGGCAGGATGCTATATGGGACTTATACACTAAAAATCAAGCAAGGAATATAAAAAATTATAGTGTCTTTACCCTCTGTTCATAAAATGAAGACAGTAATATGATCTTCCCCACTATAACCCATAAACACAGAAAAATATATTTTTCATTAGACAGAGAATTGTTCAGAGAATGTTACTACATAAAGAAGAGAAAATTTTAATAGCTAGAATTAAAAATAATGTTCTAATTAAAAAAATAATTTGGCTTCTACTTTTTATACTATGCTGAAATAATCTAACCACAAAAAAAACTAGTACATACTCTTTTAGAATTAGAATCAGATTCACTGTAGGCTTTAACCTAAAAATAATTAGAAGGGCACTTTCATTAATCATAGAAGTGAAGATATTTTATTAGGGCTCAAATACCAAAACATTTTTGTTTTGCAGCTCATAAAAGCAGAATAATAATGAAGCAAAATAAATTTTAAAAATACCTCTAAGGGGCTTCCCTGGTGGCGCAGTGGTTGGGAATCTGCCTGCCAATGCAGGGGATGTGCGTTCGAGCCCTGATCTGGGAAGATCCCACATGCCGCGGAGCAACTAGGCCCGTGAGCCACAACTACTCAGCCTGCGCGTCTGGAGCTTGTGCTCCGCAACGGGAGAGGCCACAACAGTGAGAGGCCCGCGCACCACAATGAAGAGTGGCTTCTGCTCACCGCAACTGGAGAAAGCCCTCGCACAGAAACGGAGACCCAACACAGCCAAAAATAAATAAATAAATTTATATATATATAAAAAAATACCTCTAAGAATGCAATAAGTATTTAGTTGTTTCAAATGAAATATTAATGTGTCTTTAATATCTTCTGTTCATATGTTCACATCCCCACTTTTAGTTAAATCGCATCAAAGTCTGTGAACACAAGAATATTAAGGCATCTAAAGGACACGGAAAACTTAGTGAGAATTAGGTCCTGCTGGGTTAAGCAACAGAGTAATACTGAATGCCTAGAAAGCAGGGGTAAAGAAAGAGAACTCAGAGAAGGAGGTGTAGTTACCAAAGATGGATTTTATCCACTTTAAAACTTGGCCTAGAATTGGTTCTAAGAAAAAGTTACATTAAAGAGTAAATTCAAAATGGATTACAAATTTAAAATAAGAGAAAACATTTTTTCATGTTAAATCCAAATATTTTGACAGGCTGTATACATATTTCTTGAATTTAAGTATATATGTTTAAAGCAGACTATTCTTGGGGTAAGGTTCTTAGGGACCCCTTACACAATTGATTTTCTTTTTCTTTTCCAGTTTCTACAAGGCCGTCCTGAAGTAAACCTCCAGGTTTCAGCGAAAGAGATAGCCTTCCGCTAAGTAGCCTTTGAAGGTTTATTAATAGATAAACAGATCTTTCCGTTTGGTTCTACATCTGAATTTCTTTGCTCTTCACAGAGCTGGGAACACTGTAGAGGCTCATAAATATTTCTAGAAAGAATGAATGCCATCTTTCCAGATGTAAATGTGATGTACACAGCAACATGAGAACACCCTCTATATTCTGAAAATAAGATGCACTAGTCAGAGTTTCTAAGGACTTTAAGGACTTTGAAAGTTGTAAAACAAAAAAGCCACTTTTCAGTTACATAAATAAGCAAGTCAACGTGTAGTCCTTTGGCATCTCAGAGAATTTAAAATGACACAAGCGTCGCTTCTTCTGTGTTCATGTTTTGGTTCATCAAGTATTTATTTAGTTCCTACCATTTGTAAGAAAATCTAGGACTTTAAAAGATGGGAAGACATGGTCTATCTGCCCTCAAATGATTTACAATGAAATAAAGTATCTGATATTTGTGTGTTCCCCAGAAGCCCCCAAATAATCACAATTCAAAACAGATGTGCTGTTAAAAGTTATAAATTGTCACTTAATTCAAGTAAAAAAACATGAATTAAATACCTAATATATAAGGCAGTACATGAAACTCTATGGTGGAAACAAAAATAATATACAATTTATACTTTACATTATAATCTAGATGAAGCAATAAGTCATATACATGAATTACTGTAAGCAAGACAAAATGTTAAATTAACATCGCCAAGTTAAAACTGCAATTCAAAAACAAGAACACTCAAAATATTATCATTCATTATCGACTGTAGCACAATTCTGAGACAGACATTATTATTATAATTACAGATTATAAATTAGAGGTTTACAGAGGTAAGAAATGTATGAAAGGTCATGTTTCCAGAACATGGATTTGCAGGGATGATGGTGGGAGCAGGATAGAGAAAGTGTCAGGGACCTGACTTCCCTGAAATACGATTAAACTGTTGAGGTGCTAAAGGAGGAAGACAGGATACCAGTTACAAGGAATCTTGTTAGGTAAATGTGGGTTGAGTAGTGAGTAATAAAGGCAAAGAAAGATTAGATCCTGGGGAGACTTGAAGACCTAGTATGATGGTAACAGCCTCTGAATTCAGCTTCCACCCCTTCTTCTCACTTTCCATATTGTTCTACTCAGACTAATTTATTAAGCAGCTTCAGGATCAATATTTTACAAAATAAAGCCCAATGACATAATCCTGCTGTTAAAAAAAACCCAGTTACCTACAAAGGACACATAGTATAGACACTGCAGAATATAAGCCCACTTTGTCACTGTTCGAAATAAACCCCAAAAAACATCACTCCTGTGACTTTATTCGAAACGAATCATTGTTCTGGAACCACTTCCATATTTAAAGGCCCATTTCAAATACCACCTCTGCCATGGAGTTTTCCTCTCTAATTCAAACACAAAGTAAAATACAATCAACAATGACTAGGGAATGTTCTTAGATTTGGCAAGGAGTGGATATGAGTGATCTTTTTACAGTATTTTTATTTTTGTGAGTGATCTTTTTAGATCTTTAAGTTGGTATATACACAATGGGCAGTGCTGCTAGAACTTCACAGTTTTTTCTTAAAATGGAAAAGTCATAAAACTATGAAAAAAATATTTACTACATGTTTATTTAAATAGCCCCCAAGATATATGTTCCATCATAGCCTAGAATAGCTAACTTTTTGGTACAGCTAATATATATATGATATGTGAAGAAAATATTTGGCCTAGTCAACATGACCAATTAACAAATAAGAAATTTCAAGTAGTGATAACTGTTATGGAAAAAACCCAAAAATGGTAGAAGAGAAGGTCTCTTTCCCTACAGAAGTAATATGCTTGTGAGTTATTTATGACTTCATTCTAAAATACTATCTTATCTATAAGAGCCTGAATAGGAAATTACTTGTTGAGATTTATATTCATTCGTAACTATAAATCAGCAAATCCAAATGGTTTATAATCACCAAGAAATTTGAACCAGGAAAAAATTAAAAATTATTACTTTTTACTTTGGAATCTTCTTTACAATTAACATTGTAGATCTGAACATTCCCTGGAACCCTAAAGCTATACAAAATGTCATATTTTATAATGTCTAGGCAGCTTTACTTATTTTAAAACCAACCACTTAAAACTTTCTATGCCCTGATAATAGTTGCAAGCATGCTGTATTCTAGGATTTTTTCCAAGCATATCATCAGTGCTGTCCTTATAGCCTTGAATTTTATTGTGCTTCACTGATATATATATTCCAGGAAACATAACAATTACATTACTGCAGGAGCACAAAGGGAGGAGTGCAGCCCTGTGCTGTTCCACATCCTGTTCCAGGCTTTTTGGATAATATCTGTCTTTGTTCTTAGAATTTTCTGTATCTCTTCATTTGGCTTTGCTCTTATAATTTTCTGTATTTCTTCACTGCAACAGATGTTCAACAAGTTTCTTAAAGTCCACCTTTAAGAAATGTGTGATCTCATCTATGACACCATTTTTTTTCTGGCTAGAAGTGAAGATACAGTGAATACCAGAGACCATCTCTTTCCTTTACGCTTGACTTTCATCAGAGGAGGGAAAAAAGGCATATGGACAAAAGATGAGGAAGCACACACTAGAATCTGCCATTTCTCAACAAAGTTCATGATCTGCACACAGTGAACTAGGACTGGTATTCAATGACCCACTGTCATTCCACAGATACTCACTGATGACCCCTTCAACGTCCAACTTTAAAATAGACAGGAATGATGTTAACAGCCGAGTGTTAGTGAGGTTTGACTCTAGGCCTGTCCCTGTGCTAAGGGCTTTACCACCTTCTTCCTATGTATTTCTCATAATGACCCCATGGGTTAGGTATGCTAGTGTCATTTTAAATATGAAGAAATGAAGGCATAAAGAGATGAAGCAGATGTTCTCATCACTAATAAAGCACTTTTGAAATGTATAGAGTTACCCTACTCTATACATATCATATTAGTTCCTTATGCCTCCCAACAAGCCTGCAGAGCAGACGAAGATCATTGTTATTATGGCTCAAAGCCTCTCCTCCACTTGATATTTAAAGGCTCTTTGGAGGAAAAAAAAGTATGGAGGGATTTTCTTTCCTAGGTTTTTCCTACTTTTAACCTGGGAATGTCTGGGAATCAGACATTGTAAATGCCAAGACACTAGGGGTCCACAGAAATGCGTGCTACACAGATGCAAACTACATGGTTTCTCAGGAAATAAAAAGAAGTTCTAATAAAATGTACTGAAAAGTGATTACACAGGAATAATAATATGGGGCTGTCTGAAAGGAGAAACCTGCTTCTGAAAGAACAGCTTCTCTATTTCCCTCCCTTTGAAGGGATTTCAGCTGTCCAGAGCTGTCCTGAAGGAAATCCATCACAGAGAGGAAAGGACATTTCTATTCTACATCCTCCCCATTCTTCTTATGCTCCCCCTAAACCTGCCTCCTCTTGCACCCTCACGGTTGCTTTGCTGCCAGCTGGTGAACGGAAAGCTATTCCTAGTACAGCAGATGTAGGAAGCACCAGCCAGATGAGCCCTGGACCTGGCAGTCGGTTTGGTTTGGTAATAAGGAAACAGCTTATTCCTAAGAGAAACATAGGAACGGGACACTGAATCATTCTGAGAAACGTTATGCAACAGCTGTGAGATAAATCTTGAAAGAAAGGGGGGAAAAAAGGTAGGAAGGGAAGAAAAGAAAGAGAAAGAGAGAGAGAGAGGTTGGTTTTGTTTCAAAAGGCCTACAAATTCTGGAGTTATATGAATTCTATTTGGTTCTGTAATATGATTATCAAAATGCTGCTCACCAGCTCCTTAGGCTTATGCGATAGTGATTGCGTTCTCTTTATTTTTTGTTGTTGCAGTACGCAGGCCTCTCACTGTTGTGGCCTCTCCCGTTGCGGAACACAGGCTCCGGATGCGCAGGCTCAGCGGCCATGGCTCACGGGCCCAGCTGCTCCGCGGCATGTGGGATCTTCCCGGACCGGGGCACGAACCCGTTTCCCCTGCATCGTCAGGCAGACTCTCAACCACTGCGCCACCAGGGAAGCCCTGTTGTCTTTATTTTTATAGTCACTGATTATAAAGGCTTGCGTATTAAGAGGCTATGGTTTTTCTGATTATCCATAACTAGGCATAGGAATAAGAATTATTTTTTCTGGAGTCTGTTCTGGGATGGCATCCTATTCTTAAAGAAATCTGCATACAGTTGAGCACTGGCATACTGGTTTGGCCAGGACACTATGTAATTCTGTTTATGGCACTCTCTTGTCCAACTCTGCAGAAGTCTGGGGGAAGGAATCGAGGAATAAAAGAAAATAAATGAAGGTTTCCATGTTTGAAGAAACAAATATAAAAAAGGGAAAGGAACCAGAATCACAGAAGTTAAAGATATATGAGAAAGGCATTAAAAGCCCAAACGGTAAAGCTGTAAAGAGCCAGACAGCTCATTTTATTTCTGAAGAGTTTGCTAATAGAAGGTTCTTATTTGGATTGATCTAGGCTCTACTTGTCTGGAGTCTTAATAAATGCAGACTCTCTTTTACATTATAGTTCTTCAAATATGTGAAGACAGTTACCATGTTTCTGAGTTGTCTCAGCTATTTCAGCCAGTCCTCACGCTCTGCGGTTGTCAGAGCTCCCCTTGGCCCGCAATCCAGTTTGTTGGTGTCCTTCTGAAAAGCTGGCATGTGAATTGAACCTCAGAATCCAGATGTAGTCTGAACAGTGCAAAGTTCAAGTGGGACTATTACCTTCCTTGATGTGCGGTCTACACTTTGTGAGGATTCACATCAGTTTATTTGGAAGTTCACGTGGGTGGCATATGATGAGTTCACAGGCAGCTAAAACCCTGTTATTTTTTTTCATGTATAATTGTCTTAAGCCAGGTTTCCTGCATTTTGCAGAAGAACAGTTTAATTGGTGAATCTACACAGAGAATTTCCCATTTCCTGATTTTTTTTTTCTCATTCTTCCTGCCATTTAATGACCCAGAAGATACTTGATTTTGTCATCCAGTATGTTAGCTATTCCTCCTCCGTTAATTTTGGTAAATATGTCTTCACTTGAATCATGTGTTAAAGACTTTGAAGGGACAGCACTAACTCAGAGCAAAGTCTTATAAAATGTTACTGGAGACCTGCCCTCAGATTAACTTTGATTTATCACTCAATTCACTTTGAATGGCTCATTCAACTTTTTACTTACCAATAAGTCTATTTTTTTTTTTTGTTAAAAGGATTGACTTTTCTATAAACTTTGTTGAAACTGAGCTATTGTATACCTATAACTTCCCCTGATGTTGGCATGCCAAAAGAAAATTAAGTGATATTTTGGGGGCATGATTTCTTCTCCATGAATCTGAGGTAGATTCTAATGATCGCTGATTACTAACTTAATAATAATCAATTGCCTTGTCAAGTAGAGTTTTTAATCAGGGCACCATAATCAATTAATCAGTCTTGTTCCTAAAATCCAGACTTTTCTCTTTTTGACATTGGGATACTACACATCTTCAATATTCTGATACATTTACTTTTCAGGAGTCTTCAATAGATGCTTTTCAATTTTTTCACACACATATTAATGTTCAAAATATGGCAGGTAATTTAATCCACTGTGGATTTTCAATTCAGCTAACTGTTCTTAAAATCTCTTAACCCCCTGGATGAGGTAGTGCTGAAAGCAGTCACTAGAGGGCAATAGAGGGCTGAGAAATAGGTACCGGACTGCGTGACAGCTGGTAGGGCCAAGACACCTGTAGGCTAGAGAAGACCAGCACTCGGTAGGAGAGGCATATATTTTAGGCTTATCCAAAAATTCCAGTTTAGATACATGGTTCACATAAAAACTGGGACATGATCAAGATGGATCTGCCAGTCAGCACTCAGATGGAGAACACAGCAATGACACACATTTTAGAAGTTTGATATCAATGTCAGAAAATATCCTTGACAACAGGAATCTTGGTGTCATGGTTGAAGTCTGTATTCAAAGCTAAGATCAAAATAGCACAGACTCAGCAATAACAGCTACAATTTATTGAGTGTCTACCCATATATCTAGCAATAAACCAACAATATCTCTCATTCTTGGAACAGCCTTTGGAAAGTAATAGCATCCTTATTTCATAAAAAGGAAAGTGGGGTTTAAGAAATTTAAGTGGAAGAACTGGAATCTGGATGGAGGTCTGTTGAACTCCAGAGCATGTGTTCTCTATGCTGAAAGATTGTAGAGTATCCTGATTCAATAATTAGAACTCTGGGAAGAGAGCATAGCAAAACTTATGACAATCTGCTTCAAAGACCTGCCCTTCTTTCTTAGAACTTGTGGAGAGTGGACAAATCTTCTCATTTATCTTGGGCTTCTATTTGCTAGTAATTATAATCATATTTCATCAATCTTTTATAGTTTGAAGTTCATTCTGCTTTCCAAGGAGACTGTAAACAAAATACATTCTATTTTCTTTAAAGTCTTGAGGCATATGTATACTTTGTAAACATAATATACCATTTTTTTTAATTCTATGGATTTAATACAAACTTAATGCAATAGTCTCAGTAATAGTTTGAATTTCAAATACCTGTACCTTTTGGCCCCAAATATTATCCACATAAATGCGGCACCAGATTGACCTAGTGAAAATGCATACTAATTAATTAAGGGAGGAAATATTTAAAGAGGTAAAAAAGTATTTCCAATTTCAGTATCTGTAAAAAAAAAATGATCAGTGATAGCATAAGAAATGATTTTAAAACTGCTGAATGTTAAATAACTTAGATGGAAGTGAAGATTAAGTGCTCTGGGGAGAAAATAAGATTCAAAAAATAGCAGAAGTGATGATAAGGTCACTGATGTCAAAGATGTGGGACATGTTTAAATAAAATAAAATTGTTTCAAGAAATGTGAGATTCAAAAAGGCAATGTTTTTAAATATATTGAAAGCATACTAGAACAAGCTTTAGGACTAAGTAAATGAGTATGGTTCTTTATAACTTTACTGTTCTGGGTTTCTAATGGCTTTCTCAGCAAAGAAGTAATTAAAATAATATATTAAAACCAAAATCTATTTTAGACTTTCTGAAAAGATGTCCTCTGGTTTCCTAGAGTCACTGACATCTCATTAGACAGCTGAACATATCCATTACATATCTGAATATATGGAAATCTATTAACAGTGGTCTCCCTTCTCTTTGCCTCCCTCCTTCCCAGCAAATAAAAAATATTCCTTGCAATCAATACAGATTTTTCCTTGAAATTAATATATAAGTTTTCCACAGTAGCTTTCTCTGATCTTAAAAAGTATAATCTGAAAGGAGTATGAAATAGAACAAAATTTCAAGCTTATGTAAATAAACCCATATTTCATATTATTTGCTTGTTTTCATCCTTAATGAGGATATAGATTTCAAATACTTATAAAAGAAAATAAATAAAATGTTTATTTCAAATTCTGCCTCAAACAAAATACTTAGGAAGCTCTATGTTCCAAAAAACCAAAATATCTTCATTCATTAAAGTTCAACATAGATTATACTTTAGAAGCCCACATCTATCTCTTTTATCTTTCACTGCACTAACTGTCCCAAAGACAAAGATTTCCATAGTTACAGGCATTTTTTGATGTACAGGTATTACCAATAGGTGGGAATTTATCTCATAGTAGCGAGAGAGATGAAGCCAGTTCATACTGGCCAGCAGTCCACCAATGGCCCACTTACTGAAAATAGAGCCATGCCTTTTAAATTTGCGCTGTTTCTGAAAGGTCCATGGACATTCAACACCTACACCCCAGGAGCCAGATGTCCGGAAGCTCTTAAAAATAATTTCCAATTTGTTCTAATGCAGTAATGCTTCCTCTTTATTATTCTCTGTGCACTTATCTGTCTTATGTTATTTCTGGTCTCCTTCTTTTCCCCTACAAACAGAGCTATGTTCTTTTTTATCCCCCCTCTCAGTTTCTTGACTGTTTTCTTTAGCATATGTGAGCACACAGCATCTGTTTCTGAGTCTATGCCAGATGGATGCAATTAATTATTGGATAAATCTGAGGAAAGGGAGATCAAGGTACTTTTAACATAGGCAGGGGATAATGGAAGGGTAGAACAGGAACTGAAAAACGGAGACACTCATTATCAGGAACACACTAAAGCCACTTCTCAGAGTTTTGTCAGATCCAGTGGCACTTATGTCTAGTTTGAGAAAGTCCTTGAGCAGTTATGGCAGATGTATTACACTTACCTCCCCCTCCCCTCCCCCCAATTCTCATTAAAATCTATTAAAATAAGTGGACACACTGGTTATTAGTTACATGTTAACTCAACCAATTAACCAACTTCTTTTAGGTCCTAAATCTATGTGGACTCATGGTAATCTAAGTGATTATGTAATTAAAAAGAAAATTTGGAAAAAAGAATCAACAGATATACTCAGAAGCCCAGCTTCCACGCCATCCTGCAGGGGCTGTGCCAGAGTTTTTATTATAGAGAAAACTACTAGGATGCAATCTGTTTGGTTTTTTTCCAAGCACCAAATTCATATGACTAGAGCTCAGTAAATACCATGAAAATACTAATGACATGTGCAGAGTGCTTTCCAGTCTACATATTGCTTTATTTAAACTTCATAATTGTTATAATCCTCATTTATGGTTAAGGGAACTGAATCTTAGGGAGGTAAAATGAATTAGTTAGGATCACATAGTGAAAGACAGTGTTTTAAACCACAACTTTCAAAGTCCAAAATGAGGCTTTCTGATCCCAAATCTTGTGTTATTTCTACAATGCCGTGCTGCCTTTCTTCAAAATCCTTTAACAGATTCTACATTGCAGGAACAATAATGTTGCTATTATACTTTTTAATGTAATTTTTAAAGAAAATGTTGCCTTTTAGTATCTTCCAGCAATAGGGGCTATGGTTTAATATTTTATGAAGATAATGTTTCTAAGCCATTTGTAGTATGGTAACTGAGTCTTTTTAAACCAAAAGTTTAGAAATGTTATTGAAATCTACTTAAACACGCTTGCTCGGTTCCACTTTATTTTATTTGGTCAGAATTTTTTTTTCTGTGTATTGAAACTTGCAGTTTGTGTAGACTGTAGCCTTAGCAAACCTAAAACCTCACCCAGGGATCCTCATGGTTACTGACAAGTACTTACCTAAATGTGCCAACAACTCATGAATAATGTAATGCCTCAGGATAAAGAGCACTGATTTATCCAAAATGTGTTAAGAAAATAAAGTTTCAAAGCACACTAATTTTGATTACCTTTGATTAAAGTGCTATTACAATTATAAAGGTTTCCAAACTAAAGATAAAGGACATATATTCATTGAGATGAGGGAAAAATAGATAACCATGTCTTTAATTAGACAATATAATCTCTAAGTTAATGTGTTTTCACATTAAGCATGTTTGAGCTCACACTTTTTATAAAAAGGCCTGAAATATCTCTATAGCTGAAATATTCAAAAAAAAGTTAAAGGCAATTGCTCAAATTTTAAAGCAAGTATGTTCACTCTGCTTGGGGCAAAACATGAAAATATTTAGCTGAATAGGGAATAGTTTATGAAGTTCTGAGTGGCTAAAACAAGAGTGTTTTTTATAAAAACATTGCAAATGACAATTTTGTAATTTTAATAGAAACAAAGAATACCATAAACAAGTCTCTTTCTTAGAGATTTTGATCTTGTCCAGAGGCCAAAATAAATGGACTCTTTGATCCTCACTGATCCTCTGATAGTACTGTACAGGTGCTTCAGTGAAAGGACTGGAAATGACCTGTGAGCTGCCTATTTACGATGCTGCCCTAACTCCACCAAACTCTTCCACTAGTGGCCTGGGATGAAGGACAAGGCCCTATACTTGCCAGATGGCCAGCATTAGATAGATAAGCTATGGAGGCTCCTGGAACCTACAGTGAGGTGTGGTGGTGTTCCCTGCTTCTGAACACTTGGGTAGGGTTTGGGGTAGGAGTGGGGAAGCTTGCCTTGGAAGCCTGGGGAGTCAGGCTACATTTGTGCAGGTGGGAGAGCACATATTTTGTAGTAGAGGTTTGTTTGTGGATGAACGTTTACTTCTGTGGACCAGCTTCTCTTGACTTAGCCCAGTATTCAAGTGGCTATGAGAAGAGAAAGCAAATTCCACCCTATCCTGGGAGACACACTAACCTTATTTTGTGAATTTGGAGTCCTACCTCATACAGTCCGGCTGAGGTACTGAAAGCAAGAAAAACCATTTTGAAGTATAAATTAGATCATGGCACATCTGCTCAAAACCTTTTCTGTGGCATCTCATCACTCTTGGGTTAAGGACCATACATGGTCTGGTCCCTGATTTTGCCTCTGTTCTCATTTCCTACCATGTTCTGCTCGTTCACTCCACACCAGCGTCCTGACCATTTCTCAACAACACCAAGCCGGCTCCAATCCCAGGCCCTTTGTCCCTGTTGTTCCCTCAGCCTGGACCAACTGTGGGCTTACCTTATTCCTCATTTCATTCAAGTTGCAAATGTTTCCTCTTCACAGACATCTACACTGTGTGCCCTATAGAAATAGGGCAATTCCTCTCACTCTCTTTTTCCTTAAGTTGCTTTATTTTTTTAATAGTATTTATGACTTCTTAACATTGTATCATCTTTTTATTAATATACCTATTAGGTATAAAGTGCCATTTTTATAGGTTAAAAAGTCCCAATATCAGAAACTTAAATGATACTGCCTAGTAGATATACATGCAACCTGTTTATCTTCATTGATGTATTTTTTTATGTGAAAAAATTTCATGTAAATTAACTTCTATTAGGAACAATGCAAGTTGGTTGGATTATTCTATTCTATCTAGTCTATATTATTTTATAAGTTTTGTTTATTTTGTAAGGAAATTAGCTATTGTCACAAAATGTTCTTTTTGAATCACACACATTTATTATATATAAATTAGAGTATAAATATATCTATATAAACCATTATATAGTTTATGAAAACTAAGTGCTTTGCTAACATTTACTTCACATCGAGTTCTTATTACATGTGTAACCCAATCATGATGAAACAGAAAAACACTCCACAAAACAAAAGCTCAAGGAAATAAGGCTAAGGAATGAATTAAGGTATTTATAAGTTATGAAAATGATAGCTTATGGTAAGTATTCTAATCCCACTGAATATAAGTAAGGACAGAAGAAGCTTAACTGGAATTTAAAATTGGTTAGGAAGGGGAACTTTCCTGCTTATGTGGTTGAAAATAACCATCATTTTTTTAAATCAGAGAAGGCTTTGGATTTTCTTCTCTGGATTTTTTTTTTTTTTTAATGAAAATTACCTTTTGGAAATTGTTTAGCTATCACGTAACTCCAACTTAAGCAAACTGACTATGTCCAAAGCTGCTACAGAAACAAAACTCATTCCCAAGTTGTTCTGGGATAATAACACATCATCTTACTTATGAGAAGACAAATTACATAATTCAGCCTCTCCCTATTGTATCTTGATTTTAATCAGAAAATTAATATATTAAGAAATGTAAAAAATAAAAAATCTTTTCACTTATAATAAGTAAAATTAAATTATTCAGTAAGGATAAAACAATCTTATAACTTTAAAAGTTTTGATTTGAAATTTATAGTAGAGATATAAGATAACTGTTTATCCACAGGATATACTGATATTAGTGATAAAATACAAGTGGATATAAAATATCTGGAAAATGCACAATATATATTCATGCTTCTTTGCCAGTTATATCCAAATGGTAGCTCTTTGGATTACAGTCTGATGATAATTTCTCTTTTTCCCTTTCTCTTTTCATTGTCTTTATATTTCCAACTGACTTAGGCCTCTCTCAAATTAACTGGAACAAGATATAATTTAAATTATAACCAAGTATTCATTGAACCCCATCTCTTAAACAAGACTGAATGGGTAGATGAGACAAGTTAACAAAACAGACTTGAATTGAAATATAATAATTTTTCAAGTCAACACTGGAGAGGTTGAATATTCATTGAGCTATATGCCCAAGCTGAAAAAAAATTAAAATATCTTTTAAAATTTCTTTGTCTAAAAATATGAGAATAATATTGGGGAGGATAGTGATTTTGCAAGAAAGTGAGATAAAGCCTACTCTATAAAAATAAACACTTAGAATAAAAAAAAATTAGGATCCAAATTATTCATAATAATAAAGGAGCCTCCTTTTTTTACAGGGTGTTGTTAATATATTGTTCCCTTAGAACATAAAGAGTTAAGAAAAAAGAGGATCTAAGCTATGAAAAGCAAAAATATTAAGAAATATTACAAATATACTAGAAACAAGTAAGACACATATTCACTTGATAAATATTTAGTGACTGTTTACTATATGCCATGTAATGTCAGATACAAGGCAAATTAAAAATTTTAAGACAAGGCCTGTGCCTTTGAAGATCTGTAGTACTGGTAAGTGTCAATAAAATGTGTGAATAAAAAAGGAGAAACCCGTCTGCAGGAATAAACAAAGGAAGTAAAATTTGACTTGAGTTTTGAAGGATAAATCACAAGATGAGAAAGGGGTAAAAGGCATTACAAAAGGAACAGCATGAAAAGGCATAAAAGTAAGAAAAAGAGATAAGTTCTTGAAATGGTGACATGATCAGATGTAAGTAGGTACTTGGGTACTTGGAGGAGTGATGAGAAAGGAGTCTTGGAGGAGTGATGAGAAAGGAGTCTGGGAGGATAGCAAGAGGCTGGTTTGTGAGGGGTCTTTTGTGCCAAGCAAGACGTAGGTGCCCCGTTGTCGAGAGTACCATCCAATATGCAATTTAGTAAGGTAATTTCAGTGGCTTAATGAAAAAAAATGGCAGAACGAAGAGAATGGTGGCCATGGACCATTTCATAAGCTGTTGCAACTGTACAGGTAAGACGAACCTACATAATTATGTATTTTGTCGTACATAGAGAATACATTTTACTTTAGAATAATTAGTGTTTTAAATAACTGTGGGCTGCTCATAATTATGAAATGTTTTTAGGCAAGGCTAGGTTTATGGAGGCAGCCTGAGGAGGACTCATTACATAGTAAGTTAATAGCATTAAGGTTTCAATGTGATATCTGATGCTTCGGGATGATGACAGTTCTTTTATATTCAGCTCTGCCTAAGGTATTTTTAAATTTACATAGCTTTTATTTACATATCTTATTTCCATTTTATTTATGTATCTTTATTACCATCTTTAAACATCTTCTTTTAAAAAATTAATTTCAGAAACCTCTCCTGAGAAAAGTGAATACAAAAATAAATCCTGTATGACTGCAAAGCTAATAAGCAATACATTTTATTGGAAAATAAAATGTAAAATTAAGTCAGCTAGCCATTTATTTGAGAATGGCAATGGGTCTTTAAAGTTCTTCTGCAACAAATGTGCTTTTTAATTCCATCGAGTAGGAAAATTTTAAATCCATCTTTCCAGTATACAACATTGAAAAACAAAACCTAACAACTCCAAGTTCTCTCTCTATTGTTGAGCACAAAACCATACGCACAAATGCACAACATATGTTCTCATAGTTCCTGCCCACTGATTTGTTTGTATATTGAACACAATGGTTTTCTTCTTTTACGTTTCTTTAAAAAAAAAAAAAAGTAACATTAACTTGCAAGAAAGACTCCAAATTGCCTATGTGAGGAAAAACCTTAAAAGTCAGACAGAATTTCATCTACATGGCTTAAATACATCTTTTAATCTCATGATGTAATGGCAGTTGTAAAGCTTTTATGCATAAATAACAATCGGTCAAGCACATAGACCTTCTAAGACCATCCTCTCTGGACAACATCCCCTAAGTTAGGAGTCAGTGATTACCATTCTATGTTCCATGCTAAGGTGCTCAAGAAAACAGCTTTGTATTGTGTGACATATACAAGTGCAGCAAATCTTTTTAAATTTTCATGTTGTTTTGGGAACCTTTTTAAAAGAAACTGTAAGCCAGCATACGGAAAATTATAAACATGGCCCAAGTCTGCCTGGAATCTAATTAGGGATGCCTTCCAGCTGTTGCCAATGCCTGGAGCCTCTATTTCATCTTACTCTCTCCTTCCAAACTACCATGGAAAAGAAAGTTGAACAGCAGTTCTACTGATGAAACTTGAACTGAATGAGGCGGCCCAGTAAAAAAGGAGATGAAAAATCAGCCACCTTACTTAGTGTTCCTGTACATAAAGCACTGCACTATGAAAATCCAGTCTAACTGGGGAGAGTTACAGAAGCAAAATTAGTGCTAAATAAAAAATTATATGCTTAACCAGTAGCCAAGAACAGTGTTATCAAGGTTATGATTAAAGACAGAATTCAGTCTCATGTTTTCCCATGTGTAGAGAGGTTAAGGAATCCATTAATTATTTTCCTATTGGTACTACATTCCCTAAACCAGACACCTATGATAATTAAATAAGGTCTGTAAACCATTAGCTTTGATAAATGTCAGGTCTCTGCATCACAGATTTGCTATTTTTTCTCTCAATATATTAACCTGAATATTTTGTCTTTAGCTCTTTTATATATATATATATATATATATATATATATACTAATGTATATATAACAGGGCTTAAGGCATAGCATATTTGGAAAACACTGATCTGGATCTTTAAGGATAAATAAGATTTCAAACAGGCTAAGAAGAGGGCAACTGTGGCACGATTTTACCTCTCTCTTTTGTTTAATCACTTACTTTCCGCTAAATTCCCCTCTATTTTCTGCTATGCCTTCACCCACCTCTTCAAGTGTTTGTCTGTATCTTGAAAATATGCTCTCTTTGAACCTGCTACTTTTAAAATTACCACACTATTTCTCTCCTGCTTTTCTTTCAAGGCCAAAGCCCTCACACAGGTTATACACACTCTTTTTATTTTTATACTTCCCTTACCCTTTTAATAACTTCTGCAGAATCAAAACTATTTGAGTTTTGGGAGGGGGATAAAATGATGACTTTCTTCTTAAAATAGTGACTTTAAAGCACTATAAAAATTGTAATAATAACTAGAACTGTCTGAAAAGAATATTTCTTTGCAGGCGAATGTTGTTAAATTAGGTAATATGCCTCAAATTGCTGCAGACATATTTTTGAATGGCTCACCCAGAACATATACCTCATAAACCAATAGCATACTGTGGGGTTGGGGTGATGGAGAAATGATTTCTGTTTACCCTCAGTGCAGTGTTCCGTCCCATTAACAGCTTTACTTCTAAATATGCATGACATTTCCTTTAAAAAAAATCTTCTGTTTAATGTTTCAAATGCACAGACCAGTCCTGACCTAGTGAATTAATTCCCTAATATTGAATCATTCTGGCCAAACATGAGTCAGAGTAATAAAGTTCCCCAAGACACTTAGCTGTTAGAACATCAGGGACATATGTGAACCTGTGAACAATTTCACAGTCTCAAGGGAGACAGAATATTTAACTTTTATGAAAGGCCAGAGTAAGAGAGAAACAGCATTTCATTTGTTTCATATCTTTTTTTAAAAATTGAAGTATAGTTGATGTACAATATTATATATGTTACAGATGTACAATATAGTGATTCACAATTTTTATGTTTCATGTTTTATCTTTTATGAATTTCAACATTTATTAGAGGAGCCTCAGTTTGCTATCTTTTTTTATTTATATAGGTACAACGATCAGGTATAGCATTTAAACACAAATTTTACAGACACTCGCTAATGTTTCACTTTCTATTTCTTTTTAGACCATTTGGCAACTACAATCAACATAGGATTAACTGTTTCATCAGAATGTTGTATATGGTTGCATAGTACCAAACAGTATTTTGTTTCTGAAAAATGGAGGACAAATATGAAGCCAAATAGCTTGGCTTAAAGTCTGAATATTCTCCACTATGAATTTTGATTAATGCCTGTTTTGGTTAATGTTACTACGATCTACCAATCACCCGAATAGAACTTTTCTGAAAACCGTCTAGTTTCTCCTCTACTTCAAGCTATGTTCATTCAGGTATTAAGTAATGTCCATCCTATCACTAACTGTCTCTTAAATTTTTGTTCTCTTTTCCTCTCTTACTATTTGACTTATCAACTTCTCATTTCTCATCTGAACAACTGATTCTCCTGCTGTAGAATTGGAGAAATAATAATGAGTCATTTGAAGTATAGTAGGCATTTTATAAAGTCTACAAAGGAGAACAAATTCTAAATGTTAGTTCCCAATAACTGTTCTACAACATGTTAACTACAACTTAGTTATTGAATAGCAATTTCCTCCTACTCTTTTCTCCCTACTGGGATATTGAAATGGTATTTGATGACAAGAGAAAACCTTGAAAGTCTGACACCAGAAAAGCCTTTTCCGCTGTATAGGCATCGTGGTTTCATTATTATTTTCCACGTACCTCCATGTCCCCTCCTTTGGGTGTTAAAGTCTTGCATGCCCCCTCCACTGTAGTATTACAATACCTCAAGATTATTACTGAATTGTCTCATCTTTAAAAGCTATTAGCGATTCTTTAAAAGCATCAAAACGAACATCATAATTTGTAAAAAAAAAAAATATGCTGTAATCAAAGCATTTTCTTTAAGAAATGTGTTTAAGAGATTGGTGGCTTTTTGTTGCTGCTCCTTCTGTGTCATTATTTTTATACACTGATGCCTGTATTCTATATTCTTGAGAGAGATTATTGAAAAGGTACTCATTTGTAGCATTCAGTCAGTAATTCATCTTCCTTGACATGTTGGAAAATTACTCCCAGAGTAGATTAAATAGGCCTGAGTATCTCAAACAATGACCCAGGAGCCCTGGAGACTGGGCAGAGGGGCCCTGAGTCTACGTTAGAAGGAAGGGGTTGAGGGTGGGAACCCCTGCCAGCAGCTCTGCTTTATATGTTTTGTATACTGGGCTATTCCATCAAAGAAATTCACTTGAATAAAAAGTTCCACAGTTAAAAAAAAAAAATGGAGTTTGTAAATCACAGAACAAGTTTTAAGTCCAACAAGGAAATAAACAAATTTACCTATGGCAGGCAAACATGTGTGAACTGGCCAGCTCCTTGAGGTCAAAAATAAGTAATGGAGAAAGAGACAGCAGTGTGGTTCCTGTGTAGACAGCCAGGGATGTGATACTAAAATCTTGCTTCAGAGACCAGGGGAAGGCCTTCAGCACTTGGGAAGTGAAGTAACACTTATGTGACAAGAGAATGTGGCTTGACTACAGTTTCACACAAAGATTTAAAACTAAGAGACTTACAGGAGGGATCTGAAATTGCGAAAGATTCTTTTAGATTCAGCATTCTTTAAGAAATAAATCATTGAAAAATATCTTTTGCATCAGTAAGAGATTTTTTGCAGTGCTTGTCCTTAAAATCCAAGAAAAGGAAAATGTGGGTTTGCTGTTACATCAGACAAGGTTGGACCTTTTGATCTCAATAAGAGGGTAACTAAGGTGAATGAACGGAAACAAACATTCCTCTCAATAAACCTTTTCTCAGGGTCTGCACAGCTGTTGACTGACTCTTTGGTCCAGAAAACAACAGCAGTAATACAACTTATTCAGGGCGGTTCATAAGCTATTTAGGAAGTGCTTTACTAACTTGAAGAACAAAAAGAAGAGATCACCAAAGGGGGACTTTTTAAAAAAAATGCCTGTTTTTCTAAAAATAAAAGCAGATATTCTATTTTTAGTCATTTTAAACTGAGAAACAAAATGGGTGTACCTTAAATTAAAAACAATGTAATATAAGAAGTAAAGCATTAATATCATAACTCTAAAATTACAGGTGCAGGGCCAACCACAAAGCACTGTCCAGACTCTTTGGCACTGACATTAATCCAAGAGAAAGGGAGATATGTGTAGGTGTGTGCATGTTTGTTTGCAGACACTTGGTATTTGATCTGTCTGAAGGAGCAGCATTTTCAGCATGATGGAAATAGAAATGTTGAGTTCATACTTTGGCTCTTCTCGTTGGTTTCTTTTTTCATCAACCATCTAAGAAACTCTGGATGTGCAGAGTTTGTGCCTGTAAATCCAATCTGGTAAAGTGATGGGAATGGTGAATTCACCCAGTCAATGCCATCCTGGGACAGCCTTGGGGCCCATGGACAGCCATCCTTGCCCTAAAAAGCCTCTTCTTCCACATTTACCTATGCTGCTTTGTCTTTGTTTTTAAATATTAGTAAGTGGCTGAGCCAGAACCAAATGCTCAAATGCAGATCTTCTGACCCCCATCTACTACTCTTTCCCCAAACTATACTGTGAAATGAAATATATATATTATATATATAATGAAAAAAAATATTACTGCAATCCTTCAAACCTCAGGGAGTCAGGCAAAGGAGAATGGAGAAGCAAAGGCTATTTTTCATTGATGGGCTTTGAAGCGTACAATGTAATTGTCAAAGAAGTTCCTATAATTTGTGATCAGTAGTAACTTTACCTGTTTGAGTGAGCACTTTTATTTTATTTTTTTGGTTTGTTTTTGTTTTTTTTTGCTAATAGCAGAATGAATGACCTTGAAGTTGTACTTGATTCCTCTTTTTCTTTCCAACCATCCAACCCATTTGTAGTCCATCCAAAAATTCTGTCTGCTCTACCTGTGGAATGTACTAAGAATTGACCCCTCTCCATCACTGCTCTCCACACCCCATCACTTCTCACACAGGTTAGTGCGATGGTCTCTTTACTAGGTCTTCCTGCTGCAAAGCTTACCTCCAGGATCTATCCTCAATAATCTGCCAAAGCAATTCTGTTAACACCAAAGTTGGGTCATGTCACCCCTCCGCTCCAAGCCTTCCAATGGCTCCCATTTCACTCAGAGTGGAAGTCAAGATTCCCTGCCTTGGCCTTCATTGCACTACAGGATCTGGCTCCCTTAACCGCCTTGACCTCACCTCCTCCTACTCTCCCCTACCCCCTCTCTGATCTAGCCTAGATGGACTGGCCTCTTGATGGTACTTGAGCACACCAGGGGTGCCCCTGTCACAGGGCCTGTGTGGTTACTGTCTGCCTGGAGCAGCAACATACGAGACCCCCTCCTTCACCTCCTTTCTTAGTGAAGCCTTCCCTGACCTCCATAATATTGCTCTCTTCACCCTTAACCCTTAACCTCTTAATTCCCATCCTGTTTCCTGCTATGTTTTCCTTCTCAGGGCATATTGCCCTCTAGCACACTATATATTTTATTTATTTGTGTCTCCTTGCACTAGAATAAATCCCACGAGAACAGGGATTTTTGGAGGTTGTGTCAACTGATATGTTTCCCAGTGCCTAGAACAGTTTCTGGCAGAGTAGGTGCTCAGTATTGAATGAATGAATGAATAATGAATGAATTTCAAGGAAACAAAAACAAGAAGCCCAATTAAATCAAGGGTCATTACCTCATGAACCATCAAATGGTAATGGGAAGCTTCATGAAGGCTTACACTGAGTTTGACAAATTAGTCAATGCCTAGTTTTCTTCCCTATAGAACATCTAAGGATATGCATTTAACTTTGGGAATCTCCTTTACAAGAATGAGAAATAGTAACATTTACCTACCTCACAGATTTGTGGTGAGGATTAAGTGACAATATAAACATTTGCCTCAACAAAACTCTAAATTACTTATGTTTTTTGTTTTGTTATTTTGACATCTGAGATCATTCAGAACCGTATCAGAAACCAGACCTGAAAAGTTCTATTGTTGGAACCAAATCACTAAATTATTCTAGCAATTCTCAGACTACTGATCCAAATGGCCCAATTTTCTTTTAAAGGCAAACAATTACAATGAATTCCTCAGCTAATTCAGACTACGTACAACACTACAGAAAATTAGGATATACATGGATTGATCAGGAGACTGATGCAAATTAGATCAAATCCATAGTTTAATTTAAACAAGACCCTGAAATAAACGTCCACTTTCTTCAAGTTGTCATTGTAGTAGAAAGGTTCTAAAAGAAAAGAGTAGTGTGCCAAAATGTCTATCTCCTAGCATCTTTAATTTTAGGATTTAGTCCTTAGAAATTCAGTTGCTTTTTGCTCTTGAGTCAACTGCTTTGCCCAAAATAGGAATCTTTTTATCGTTCATTCTATGGGAGAGCAGAAACACATTAATAGAGAAGGTGTCTCTTCAAAAGTTAGACCTTTGAGACCTGAAACAAGCTTTCAATTGTAGAACACAGGAGGAAAAACACAACTGCACTTGAAGCTTGGATAGTACTTAATTAAATAGTCATATGCATAGAGTAGGTGTTAAATAAATGGTGAAAAAAAGAGAGATAAAGATGGTAATAAATAGTCTTGGAACATTAAAGGCTAAAAGTGTATTGCAGGGCTTCCCTGGTGGCGCAGTGGTTGAGAGTCCGCCTGCCGATGCAGGGGACATGGGTTCGTGCCCCGGTCCGGGAGGATCCCACATGCCGACGAGCGGCTGGGCCCGTGAGCCATGGCCACTGAGCCTGAGCGTCCGGAGCCTGTGCTCCACGACGGGGGAGGCCACAACAGTGAGAGGCCCAGTACCGCAAAAAAACAAACAAAAAAACAACAACAACAACAACAAAAAAAGTGTATTGCAGTGTTAATCAGTGTGGTTTCTGACGAGCAACTTCACTATCACCAAGCAGCTTGTTAGTGATCTGGCATCTCAGGCCTCACCCTAGACCTTCTGAAACAAATTTCTGGGGAAGAGCCCAGAGGAATAAATGCTCTAACAAATTCTCCAGGTGGTTGATAATTTTATTAATAATTTAAGTATTCTTACAAATTCTAATAGGTAAACTAATAACATTATCCTTAATTTATATGTGAAACAAATGAAGAGCAAGAACAGATTCCAGTTTTCCCAAACTGAATGGGAAAGCCAGTTTGAAATGAGTTTCTGGTTCTTAGAATAACTATATTTAGGTTTTTGTTGTTTCACTTAAATAAGATATTCATTTATTTCTACTCTAAAGATAAGCTATGCAGCTATACCTAACCCCTCCTGTCAACCATCTGAATAATGTAGCAGAAAATCATAATTTTGGGGGTTGGAATTCTAGTCTCATTACTTACTATGGGATTTTGGCCAAGACACTTTACTTCTGTGAGCTTGATTTCTTCTTATGTAAAATGTGGATATTAATAATTATCCCCAAGTTATGAGGCTTAGAGAATATATTGAGAGAGAGATATATAATACATATATAAATAGATTTGAGAAAATATATTAGAGAATAGTATACATATACAAAATATATTCCTTAAATGTCACATAAATGGTACATCTCCACTCCCAATATTTTATCTTCAACTAAATGCTTTAGCTAGAAAATGTACAATTAAATTAATTTTATAGCATTACAAAGACAACCAAACAAGGATCAAAGAAAAAACTGATTTCAAGTATTTGAGCTTATATTTTTAAATGTGTTAAAAAATCTAAACTAAATTAAACTTTAATTTGACGAGTATGGATTATTCAGTTTACATACATTTATTATACATTTATTATGGCCTTATCTATGCAAGAACCTGATGTGTTCAAAGGATATAACACTGTCTTTAACCTCATGATGTTCAATCTCAAAGATAATTTTTAAGTCTAATAAAACAATTAAAAAATTCTTGAGCTCTTCAGATTCAAGAATATGGCACAATCTTTTTATAAATTTGTAATAAATTACAGATTTATTAAAAATCTTAAAATTAATGATCATTTATGGTATACATTTGTAGTATAATATACTATATTATAATATAGTATATGTTTAGTATATTATAATATAGTATAATATATGTTTAGTATACATTATGGCATACATAATACAATATAGCATCATATCATACTATCAAAATTATACTATAGATTGATAATTATAGTATAGACTAATATAGTATAAATTAATAATCAGAGCGGAGCTCGCAAGTACAGATAATTCATGAATTTTTGCTAGATAGGAGAGCAGAGAAATTGGGTCAATTAACTTTTTTGCTTTGCTTTTGTTTGTAGACAGAATGAACTTAAATTCATTTACATGCTGATGGAAATGATTTTGTAGAGACATAAAAATTAATAACGAAGGAGAGAAACGGTAAAACTGTAGGACTCAGGTGCGTGAGGAGGGGAGAAGGAGCTCTGGGAGGCACGTGTCTTTGACGGGTTCGAGCACTTCAATGCCCTACTGGAGGAAGGAAGGCAGAGACATGGCTGTCGATGCCCGTAGGTCAGGAAATGTTACACTGGTGATAGGAAAGAGATAATTCACTATTGCTTCTTTCCTCTCAGTGGAATTGTGAAGAAAAGTAATGAGCTGATGAGGGGATATTGGCAATCTGAGGAGATGAGAAATCTTGAAATAGTAGTTCTGAAGAATTGGACATATACTAGAGGAAGGTTAGAGGATCACTGGGGCATTTACGCGTGCCTATTTCGGATTTGTGGTCGTGAATTTAATTTAATCGAGTATTGGTTGCCACTCAGGTTCCTGCTACTGTGTCCACCTACTGGTTGGACCTTCTCAGACTCTGAACGTTGCCAAACCATGCTTATCCAGCTTGTATGGACACTGTGCATGGAATAACCCAGTACTCTCACAGGGTCCTGTTAGTTTCCCCAGCCTTTTTCTCATCCAGATCTGGTTCCCTTACCCTCTCCAGCAAGCTGGAGAACGACCAAGTATTGAGAAAGCGTATCAATGTATCTCCTCAGCAAGGGTACAATGACCTAGCAATTATTATCTGGCTTTTCTCCTGCCAGGTGTAGGTGGTTAGTAGACTGGTGTTGGTGATATGATGGATACATGATACTGATTCTGTCTGGTGAGTGAAGAGTCCCATTTATTGCTTTAAAATGATCAATAATGTTCTTTGTTGGAAAAAATCATGTGCAACATGCCTTTGAATTCTAAGAATTCTATCACTTTTTTGGCTGCCACATCTTGTTATACCCAAGAAAATGTGTATAAAGGTGTAAAATGATCAGGGAAGTATTGGAGGGGAGATGAGGGACATAGAGGGTCTGCAAGGATGCAATGGTGTTTTCCCAGAGGAGGATGAAGAACATTCTAGCAAAGGGAATTCTGCTTAGAAGGGAACAGGGGGGTTAAGGGGCATAGCCCTTGTGGGAAAGTATAAGTACCCTGGCAGTGATAATCCACAGAGGGTATAAATGGAAAAGTGTTGGGAGATTGTACCCGAATCTTGTCAGAGGGCAGATTTTGAAGGTCCTTATATGGAATGCTTAGGAACTGGGCTTTAGTCTACAGGTAATGGCAGTTTCTAAAAGATTTTAAAGCAGGGAGTGGCATGATTTTGACTGTGTTGCAGAGATTTCACTCAGGTCTTAGGGTGGAGTGTGGATTCAAATGCTGCAGGCAATATAATCATCTAGGAAGTTAATGAAATAGTGATCATAAAGTACGTGAAATTTCAATCACCATGAAGCCTAGAACAATGTCTTATTTTAAAACTCTATTGCACACCTACTGAGTGGTAGTCCCTGGGGTGAGCTAGCATTCAAAGCTGAATAAGATGTAGTAATGATATTCAAGAAAATGTTTGAAAATGATTGTTGATTGAAGGAATTTGAAGTAATTAATCACTGGCCTTTCCATTACCCAATTTTTAATTCTTCTCATTTAGTATGGTACTCTTAATGTCACTGTTTAAACATACATCTACTTTTGCTTGTCACAGCCTTAGCAGGCTTCCAGCAGATTCGGCCAAGCATGACGACAGCAGCATGCCAAGTGTGACAACCAGCAACAACACACACAATCTCCAAGTGTAGAAACTTAAAAAATATACCCCTAATCACCTTCCTGGACATTTCAGAACAAAAATATACGAGAAATCCTGGTGGGTAAAATATATTAAAATTGAAACATGGAATTTAACTTTTTGTGCTTACAGATTGAAACTGGAAAAGAGATATGAGTATACCCACAACTTTTATAAAGAACAAGTAGTCAGTTCTTTTAAAGTTAGTATGTGATTAAACATTATGGAGCTGTAGCTCTAAATGTAGAAGAATGTTTACTTAAAAACTATGTAATACTTAAACGTTTTCAAACTATTTTCATGTATGTTATCTCAAGTGCTATAACCTTTGAGATTATCATTATTCCTATCCTACAGATGAAAACATGGAGTCTCCGAAAGATTAAATTACTCATTTAAGGGTCACAGAAATTTGCTGAATCAGTACTCTAGTTCGGATTTCCTCACTGCATATTTTATGTCTTTTCTGCTCTGTCACATTGCCTGCCAGACGGAAATATTTAAATGATTGTTTATTCATTTTTTCATTCATTCATTCGTTCCTTACAGGTATTCTTTGTGCCTATTAGTACAAAGCACTAGATTGGCTGCTGCACGATTTATGGAGGTAATAAATCAGTCTTGGTACTCAGGGGGCCAGCGTGTGAACCAGGTGGAAAATCATGCCTAATATGACAGTAATAGAAATAATTATGTAAGGTCATCATTGGAATAAGTATTTCTGGCTAAGGAATCATGGAAACCTGTATAAGGAAGATGGTATTTTAGCTGAGTCTTAATGACTTAATGAGTGGCTGGCATTTGGGCCAAGTGAGATAGGGTGTGAATTCCAAGGAGTGGAAACGGTATGTGCAGAAGGAGGGAGAAAGTCAAGTATAAGCCGTGCTCGAGAAACAGTGAATCATTCTTTTCTCTGGAGTAGAGAGTTTGAAGACAGAGAAAGATAAGGCTAAAAATTTTTTTGAAGACAGGACTAAGGTGCTTACAAATTTCATGGCAGATGGAATGGGGTGATGAAAACAACAAGGGTTTTGTTGAAGCCACACGAGTTTAGGTTCCAATATAGGTTCTGCTGCTTAGAAGCTGTATGACCACCCACAACTTGTATAATTTCTCTAAAACATTCATATATCATCCATAAAATGAGGACATTTGTTAAATATGTGATACATATTTTTTGAAATAATAAAAATATTTTACCTTCAGGGTGGATGTGAAGATCAAATATCAGGATGTTTGAAAAGCAACTAGTACAAGAAGGCCCTCAGTTAAAATCACTTTCTTTCCCCATTCTGTGGTAGTCAGTGGGAACTAGGAATTCCCTAGTTTGCCGAGGGTGGTGATGTAGTGATAGTCATGTTTGAGTAAAGCCAATGTGTTGGGTGAATTAGAAGACAGAGGGAATAAGGGAAAAGACACAAAAAGTGTTTTTTGCAATACAGCACACAGGGAGATGAATGTCTCAATGAAGTTACACTCCTGGGAATATTTAATATCTGGAATGAGAAAAGAACATTGCAACACACTCTAATTATATCAAAGTAAAGTACGGAAAAAGATTACATAAAAACTAATTCCATAATATTGCTATAGGAAAAAGTCCAAATGAAACTAAACTTTGAAATAAAAGACGTTTTCATTCTGAGCTCCTATTAGAAGCAGGGGCTCCAAGCCTTTTTGGTCCTGCCTTCTTTGATCTCTGGGAGAGGCCATACGGATGAAACAAAATGATATGAAACCTCGGCACCTGGATATATTTCCACCTTTCAGGACAGCTATTCAGGAAACTCACCAGAATTACCTGAATAGGGATTCACTTCAAAGGGTGTCTTTTTAAAAAGACTCATTTAAAAGTAGGGGCTTTGATCATAAGGGTGTGCCAATAGCTTACTTGACCATGATTCTACTGTCAGAAAAATCCATATGCTCAAATAGGAAAAGGCAGCTATTTGTTGAATGCTGCTGTCTTTTGAGCCACTCTCTTTGAAATGGATATGTAAGGTTTTAAAGCCATCCTCTCCATTTGCTCTTACATTCATTTTCTAAAGCCAAAGTGAGGCTTGGGAAAAACTCCTGTTTATTCCAAACTTCTAACCATAAACATTTTTCTAAATATTTATGTATTAACTAAATATTTATGAATGTAATAAGTGAACTCTTAGTAACTGATCTTTATTGTGTACTCTTAAGTGGTAGAACACTACTTAAAACTAGGTCTTGGATAACAGAAGTGGATGGAAGCATGCATGACCCTTGATGTTTATGATCTAAGTGGGGGTGGGGGGGTAATATTTCTGAATGTACCACATGCCTATGAATTGGAATGATCAAACCCTACTCCCCTTTGCTTTCTTGAATCTTTCTCCTGTGAAAGTGACTGAAAGAATTCAACTACTTTTTCAGGGTTTTCAACACTAGGGTAATTGTTAATTGATAATTTCATATCTAAAAAGAATACTTTATAAACTACTGGGAGACACATTCCTTTGCTTCTACAGCCCACTGCAGTCCATAGAGGAGGTCTACATAGACCTTGTCTTCCTGGACCAAACCCCCAGACTTCCTAACTATGTGCCTGACTGTACACAGTGTGGCTGCAGTGGTTGGCTATGGACAGGCAGGAGGCCCAGCTCAATCAATCTCTAGAAAGAAGCTATAATTAAAACTTGACACTTAACATTTCCCAAGAGATCATCTGGAAAAAATCCCACCATACTTTTCAGGACTTTTTATTTGAATCTTCATCCTAACTCCAATCTTTCCAATGTATCTGCTTTCATTCATATTCTAATCTCTATATATCTCTGTACATTCTCTGCTCTAATTAAATCCTTCTCCCCTTCTAACTCCCTAACTCCTTCCAAGGAGCCTTCTGTTACTGAAAGTCTGTAATTAGCAAAATCCTCTATGATCTCATTTCTTTCCTGGACATTTCTTCCACCTTCTTGCTCTAGCTGATTGCTGGCTATCCTCTCAACTCAGGGCTGGTCTTCTACCCATACCCCAATTATCGAAGAGTCTGAAGCAGGGACTGGGTATATTCTTAGTTCCTCACTGGCACTTCTACACGGTTTGGCTCCTGTTTCTTTTTTTTTTTTTTTTTTTTTTGCATTATGCGGGCCTCTCACTGTTGTGGCCTCTCCCGTTGCAGAGCACAGGCTCCGGACGCACAGGCTCAGCGGCCATGGCTCACAGGCCCAGCCGCTCCGCGCCATGTGGTATCTTCCCGGACTGGGGCACGAACCCCTGTCCCCTGCATCGGCAGGCGGACTCTCAATCACTGCGACACCAGGGAAGCCCTCCTGTTTCTTTTTAAAGGTGCAACTTTTTTGAAAAGTCAGGCAACAGATTAGAGACTCACAATCTTTCCTGTTAGAGGCCTTTATCCAATTCCAGGCCCTGCCCTCCCACCGCTCAGTCATAGATGATTCCAGCAACTGGCTCACTCTGTGCTCTTTAATACAATTTCTCCCATTATTCTTAATGGTCTAAATATCCACCCAAGTGATCCATCCAACTTCCTGCCCTTCCAATACCTTGCCTTCCTCACTTCCAAAGATGTTTTCCTCCATCTCACTTTAGCACCATTCCCCTATCATTTCTAAAACTGCACTACTTATGAAATTTTGATTCCAAGCATGCATTTCTCCAACTACCATTATCTATCTTTTCAGCTTTCCAAGTATACTGTGGTATCCTCACTTCAACCCTAGTCAGACAGTCAATCCATTGACCCTGGCACTTTTTTAGAGAACATAAACCCCTTATAGTTTTTCCCTTTTTCTTGCCAAGTTTAGAGTCCACAATCCCACTCTATTCATTTGGCAAAGGTCCAAATCTAGTTAAATCCACCTCTTCAACAGCGCTTCTTCTGAACACAAGTACCTGAACATGGAGCAAGAAAAACAAGCGATGACTGGTCTCTGTTTAAATTTATGACCACGAATCTCAGATGGGCTCTCATTGCTGCCCAATATTTTCACAGTACTGCCCTACTTAATTCACTTTCTCCCTTTCCTAGAATATTTTCTATCTCTGTCTTTAAACCTTAAGATCCTCATTCTCATCTAATGACCTCATTTGTTATTTCACTTAGAAAGTAGAATAATTCAGAAGAGAACTACTTCATATTCTCCAAAACCAAATCTTTCAATCTCTTTGAATCTGTACATCCATACCCTCCCTTCTTTCATATTAAAGTGAGTGAACTGGTAAAGAATAGCTAAAGCATTTTGGAAGAAGAACAAGTAAAAGGACCTACATTCCAGATATCAATATTTATTATAGAGCTATAGTAGTTAAGAGAATGTAGGATTGGCACAAGAATAGACAAAGAGACTAATAGTGCAGAATAGAGTCCAGAAACAGACCCAAACATGTACATTTATCTGATTTATGAAAAAGATGACACTGTAGTGAGGTAGAGAAAGTATGACATTGTTAATAAATAGTGTGGATCAAATGGATTTACATATGGAAAAAATATGGTTGAATCCTAACTTATACCATATTAGAAATTAATTCCAGATGAATTATAGATGTAAATAGAAAAATAAAGCTATAAAACTTAAAAAAAGACCATTGTCATGATCATGATTTAGTCAAAGATATCTCAAATAGGACATAAAGAAAAAGATTATAAATAAGCCTACAATAAAGTTAAAACCCTCTGTTCATCCAAAAACTTAATTAAGAGAGCGACGAAGCAAGCCGCAGAATGGGAGAAGTCATTTGCAATACAAATATCTGACAAAGGAATAGAATATAAAAATAACTGCCACAAATCAATAAGGAAAAGCCAGCATCTGATGGAAAAAACAGGCAAAAAAATTGAATAGATACAAGGAGATATCCAAACAGTCCACAAAAATATGAAAAGATGCTCAATTTCTTTAGTAACCAAGGAAACACAAATCAAACCATTATGGTATACCAGTGCATAACAACCAGAATGACTAAAATGAAAAAGACGATGCCAAATGTCAGCAATGATGTGAAGCAAGTAGCACTTTCCATACATTGCTAATGAGAGTGTATAGTGGTGGAACCACTTTGGGTAACTGCTGGACAGTATCTACAAAAACTGAACATACATATCCCGATAATCCAGTAATCCCACTTTTTGATAGATACCCAAGAGAAACGTACACCTGTATTCACCAAAAAACATTTGCAAATATGTTTACGGCAGCACTATTAATAATGGTCCAACACTGGAAACAACCCATGTCTTTCAACAGAATGGATGAATAAATTACAGTGTATTTATATAAAAGAACACTATTCAGTAATTGGAATAAATGAATTATATCTACAGGCAACAACATGGATAAATTTTACAAACATAGTGTTAAGAGAAAGAAGCCAGACATGAAAAAATACCTTCTCTACAATTCCATTTATATGAAGTTTGAAAACAGGCAAAATTAATCTAAGGTGTTAGAAATTGGGAGTGTGATTACCCTTGGCAAGGGGCAGGGGTTGTTTGTAAAAAGAAATTAATTTATCAAATATTCTATTACAAATACACATTATTTGAGTTACCTTTGCATTTGTTAAAAATGATCATCATGGTATTTCAAGTGGGAAAAATGAATAACAAAATAGTAAAAACACAAAATTATTGCCCAAGATATGAATTCAGCTCAGACTGCCAACTCTAAAGTCTGCATAAAACACATCTAAATTTTGCAAAACTCATAATTCTCTTTCTGAGGCCTTCACTATATTCTCTTTTAAGAAGAAATGATGTCATGTCCACATGTCTTTATTTGAAAAACTATTTTTAAAAAAAGGTGAAAAAATTACTTTGAAATAAACCAAATGTAGGCAGCTGCTTTCTCAATCAACCTTTATATTACCAGTCTAACTTTGAACACCTACACTGTTGTTTCTCAAAGTCCAGTGTACAGAACTTCTGCATCACTACCTCTCTTGGAATCTACTGCCACAACTATTTAAAACGGGGTAACAATAGTTACTACCTCATAGAATGGTTATAAAGATTAAATGAGATAAAAATGCATTATCTTGGAACACAGTAACTGCTCAGTAGATGCTAGCATTTAATACTAACACTCAATTTATATTAGTACCATTATTAGAATAACCTGACACGTTTGTTAAATTACTATTAATTTCTGAGCTCACCCCCAGACCACTGAAGCTGAGTCATTGGTTGGGCCTGGAAATCTGCACTTTAGCTACTACCATTTGGCTAATTCTTTCTGTGCAAATTTGAGAATCACTGTCCAGAGATTAGGGCTTACTTATTTGTTCCTCACAGTTCCAATAAAGGGATCTGCACACAATGAATGCTTATTGACAGGCTGGCTTATGTTCAATATTGCCAGACTGATATGACATAAATTATTAAAGAATCTGGAATTTATTAAGATTTGTGCAGTATAAGGGAATAGATTTTTACATTTTGACTCCAGCAAAATATAAAGGGAGGATTGTTTTGTTAATAGTATCAAAAGTAGCTCCAGCTTCAATCACTTAAAACTCTTTCTTTATAAATGTGAAGATATTTGAATTCTATCATATTCCACATAACCTATTCTTTCCCTTAATATAACTCAGCCATTTACATTTTTATTGCTTTTTTTAACTTTAGAGGATCCAGAAATCATAGATATGTACTCATGGAGAGGACAAATGACCACATTCTCTGGGCTTGCATTATGAATATTAGACCCAGAACTAGGCTTCTATAACCACTTTCTTTCTTACATCTGTGTTCATTTAAGGAAGGTTCCAGCAATTTGTCTAAAAGGAGAACTGAAAGTGCAAATGTCTTCAACTGTTTAATTCAAACAGAAATTTAAGTCAAATCACAGTAGTTATTTGAAACTTTTGTCTATAAGACAGTTACACAACTTATTACACTGAACAGAAAATTTTAATAAGGAGAATAAATCTTCTTATGAGATGTTTGCATTGAAAAGACAGGAGAGTCAACCTTTGACAGCAAAGAAAACGGAGGATTTATTTCCACCCTCATGTCTGCTTCATAAATATTAAAGGATAAAACCTAGATATTTTATCAGTGCAAGATAATGTTTAGGAACTAAAGAAGAACTTCTTTAGTGAAAAGTCTTAAACAAATGTTCTATTGTGAAAGATAAATTCATACAATTTAGTTATATGCTCTTCAATTACTCTTGGTTATCTGAATAAATCTAAATTCTATAAATTTAGTTTAAGAGGTTCAGGGAGCCTTTATGACTCATTTATTTCATAAACCAAATATAAGAGTGTTTGGATTAGACATGAAGAACTTGACCCACAGGCCATCAAATGGACTTGTTATTTTCCAGCCAACAATCTTCTCCTTTATAAATACCAAATGCCCTTGACTTTCTGATGCCACAGTTAACCTTTAAAATGACTCTGAAGTACAGTGAGTCTTCTTTACTCTCCCACTAAAGAGAGGAAAGGACTGTTTTTTTTTCTTTTCTGGCAGTGATGCTAACTTGTGACAGTTTGCTAAGCAGTAGAAATCGTATATTAAGCAAAAGTCTCTGCAAGACAGAGATTACTACAAAATAGTTTTTATTTTTCCAATGGATACTGGCTACTCTTATAGGATCCAATTCCAAGAACAACTTCACTGAAGCAAGGGTCCCCTGGAACTGAAATCACAAGACTCATACACTGAAACCACTAAGGCTTTTCTTCCACCTCTGTCCAGTGGCAGCTGGACCTCTGCGTCTCCTAGTTTATCTCAGTTCCACAGGCTGAATTTGGATATGCAAATCAGTTATAGTAACCTACATTCTGACAGGATAGAGTAAAAATATGAAAATGAGTGAACACCCTAAGTAGAATACTTAGCTGTTTAGCAAAGCAATGATAATACTAAAAACACTTACTTAAGCATCCTAATAATCTGCTTTTTCTTAGAGTTAATCAGAAAATTCTCAGATGTGTGAGGAGCAGCAGAAAACTTCAGATGAAGTTTAACTCATGCTGAGCATTTACAACTGTTATCTTCTCCTATTTTGAGAACCACCCTGGTAATTACCCATTGCCTTCCTTAGTGATCCTGTAAGAGAAAATTACTTATCAAAGACCCAAATAGAGTCACATGTACACTGGTCAGATTTTACACTGCTTTCCATACGTTTCTTTGGCCCCTCTTCTCTCTGTGATTACCTGTGGCTTTGATTATTCAGTCCCAGATTTAAGAATAAACCAAGAGGGACTTCCCTGGTGGCACAGTGGTTAAGAATCCGCCTGCCAACGCAGGGGACACAGGTTTGAGCCCTGGCCCGGGAAGATCCACATGCCGCGGAGCAACTAAGCCCGTGCACCACAACTACTGAACCTGCGCTCTAGAGCCTGCAAGCCACAACTACTGAAGCCCATGTGCCACAACTAATGAAGCTCACATGCTTAGAGCCCATGCTCTGCAACAAGAGAAGCCACCCCAATGAGAAGCCCGCGCACTGCAACCAAGAGTAGCCCCTGCTCACTGCAACTAGAGAAAGCCCATGCACAGCAACAAAGACCCAACACAGCCAAAAATAAATAAATTTATAAAAAAAAAAAAGAAGAAGAAACCAAGAGTCCAGAAAAAATTTGGTCTGTTTTTCTTATCAATGATGGTGACTGTGAATTCTATTGTGACACCTGAAACAAAATCTGAACATGCTCAAAAGCCAAAATAGATTTAGAAAAGGAGAACACTTCTGGAGACCTCTGGTTGGTAAGTGGGAGTTTACAAGTTCTGATCTCATTTTAAAACTCTGAAGGCCCTTCACAGCAGGCTCTGAGAGTAAGAAAAATGAGACTAAACTAGTGATGAGACTTTCAAGATCATCAACAGGACATCCATTTTAATTCCCACCACAACTAAATGCATTTGATCCATTCATTCATTCACTCATTCATACATTTAGTTCCCCATATCTTCTGCAACTCCAGTAAGTTAGGAGCTGGATCATAATCAAGTGCTTAATATATCTCCGAGGAATAAATATATGAAGCAGTAACACTTACTTTCCAGTAATAAACTGACTCCTGGACGGTGTGCAAATAGGCTGGACATAGTAGTTCTCCAGTTTAACTCCTTCGGCAGCAAGCTTGTCAAGAGTGGGAGTCTTTATCTCCGATCCGTGGTAACCCACATCTCTAAATCCCTGATCATCCGCTAGGATGAAAATGAGATGGGGCTGGGAGATGGTAGTTATGCTGGGCTCTGGTCTCTCTCCAGTTTGAGGTCGCATAGCCCCTTCCTCTTCCTCCTCCAAGCCCTGGCCCCAGGACAGGTAACCGTAGGTGAGGAGGCTGAGGACCCAGAAGCCTGCCAGCACCCCCATGGCTAGCATCTTTCGGGGCCAGACCCAGGCTTGCGGAGGAAGTGGCGGCGGCGGAGGTCCCGCGCAGTCCCTGGGGGCCATTCACTCTGGTCCCGGCTGAAACTCCAAGGCAGAACAACGCACCGCGCGCTGCCGCTGGCGCACACATGCACGCAGGAGGGGTAGAACCAACAGGCGGTGGAGGTGGAGGGGTCTCCACCTGGAAAGAAGTCCGTGCTCCTCTCAGCTGTCAACACGTCCAACAACTTTAATCTTCTACACGTGGTGGCTTAGGGGATGGGACGTGTCGAAGACCAAGGAGTTGCTTTTCTCCATCAGATCGCACTTTTTCCTCCTCCTCCTCGCTCCCCAAAGTAGCTTCCACACAAAAAGTTAATGCCTCCACCCAAAAGTTCTCAAGAGAAAAAAAAAATCAAGTAAGGAATTGATAATCACCTTGGGCAGGAACTTTTCGTAGCCATAACTTTTCGCCCTCGAGGTGGAGGAGTGAGGTTCTCCCGGGGGCGCGCGCACCGTTGGTTGCGGGGTCGACCGTAGGTCCGGCAGTTCGGTCACCTGGAAAGTACTGGGAAGTGGAACCGCCGAAAAAGAGCTCTTACCCATGCAGATAACAAGCAGCATGCAGTGAACCGGCCTCCGGATCACTCTCTCCACTTTTCCACAGCTATTTTTCTCGGTCTTCTCCGAGGCGTTTGCCAATCTCCCCGACACTCACCAGGCGGCGAAATGACAAAAACAGCCCGCTTTACTGATCTCCCTCCACCGCAGACCACCTCTTCTCCGCAGGAACTTCGAGCAGCGGTTCCTTCTCTCCGCTGCTGGAGCGCACGGGGACCGAAGTGGGTCCCTGACCCCGTGCACGCTCCACGCCAAGCCCACTTGGCCTCCGCGGGGTTGGTGGCCCGGCGGAGGCGCCGCAAGCTGCGTGCGTTTTGTCAGAGAACTTACTTAGTTTTGGCACTCGGAGTTCTTTGCTGCCTCCACCCTCTTTTCTCTCCAGTGAATCACAGAACTGTACTCTCTGCTTTAGCTCCCCCAGGAAGAGGGGGAGGGGTAAAGCCGGTTTAGAGGTTCGATCTTTTTCCTTTTCGGGAGGAGGAGGGAGGAGGGAGGGGAGGTTTTGCCGGAGAGAGAGCTGCCCGCTGCTTGAAACCTGCTGGATCCAGGGGGATCCGCCTGGGCTACCGCTTCTCTGGGTCTCGAGGACTGCCCTCCATCCTCCGGAGAGGGGGAAAACGGCGGCGGGAACGGGGAAGGGTGAAGTGGGCGCTTCTCCTCACGGGTCTGCAAATCAAGAGGCCGCTCTCCCATTCCGAATGCTGTGCATGCAAATTTTTCTAGCTTCTGGAGGGAGTGAGAGAGGAAGAGCAGGAGAAACAACAAATTGCGTAGATAACACTCCTTCCTTGCTCTTCTGGTTTTCCTTTTCTAGTCTCTCTCCTCCCCCCAATTTTTCCTACTTCTTTTATTCCCGCCTCCTTTTTTTTTTTTTTAAACAGTCCCGACTACAAGTTAAGTTGAATTCCCTTTCCCTATTGCTGGCCTTTACAGCCTGACTTCCTCATTAGCGTCTCTCTACACGAAGATACTGAAATCGCCTCCTCCTTACATTTCCACAAACTGACCCTTAGCGTGTCTCAGCCAAGAACATGGGGAGGAAGAGGAGTTACACATCTCGCCCTCAGGAACCACGAGGCCGGTCTGCACTCCTGCAGTACAGAAACCACCATTTCCCATCTAGAAATTCGGGGAACTTTGTCCCCCCCCCCGCGTTTTTTTATAACTATGTGGAGTAAAGCAAAAGCTTGTCCTGATTATGAAGATATGCCTACTTTTATTAGAGTCCTGTTTTTAAATCCCTGCTCAAAGACAGGAATGGGATTTATAGTATCTGTAGGGGGAGGCAATTAATGCCAAGAGCCACTGAGACATGCTTTCTCCCCTCCCCAAATTCATTCAGTAGTTATTTATTGAGCACCTACTATATGCTGGCACATAAAATGTCAGATTCTCCCAATTGCCTAGGTATAAATCTAAGTTTCATTTAGCCATTTACTTATTTTTATTTATCTACTTATTTTATTGAAGTATAGTTGATTTACAATGTTATATTCTGTCCTGTTGCTAAAGTTCCTGTTAAGTTTCTAAGCAAAACATTAGTCAAATGGAAATTTAACACCGTTGAAACTTGTAGTGTGCACTATGCAGTTATTTTTGCTAACATGTGTAGCCTTCTACTAGTCTGTTCTCTTCCCTGAGGCCATTCTGGTTAGTCCGTGGAGAGATGGGCAGTTTTAGAAGACCTGCTTGGAAATGTGATCTTGGCAATTCTGTGAGTTAAATCACCAAATGTGTAATGAGTGAACTGAGTATTGGGAGATTGAAAGCACTGTGAGGTAATGCTCCTAGCTCTGTGGGTCTAGCCAGGTGCTTGAGTAGAAAAGATGAAAATAAACATTCAGATCAATCCAGCTACTTTTAGTTGGGGAGGGTCAATGACATAATACAAGAAGTGTCCGTGTTGCTATACAATAAAGAGGGCCATTTTCAGTTTAGATTTCAAGCAAGAGTAAAAAGATAAACGTTAACATTTACCAAATACTTAACATGTGCTAACCATAACACTCTATGTACTGATAAACACACACACACACACACACACACACACACACACATATCTGTAAGTATTTATACAGTGTTTTATACACTGTGCCTCCTTTCCTTCTCCACCAACCTTATAAGATATCCACCCATTCAACAAATATTTGAGGAGCTGGGCCAGTGCTGGAAGCTGGAAATATAATCGTGAACTACGTCAGGTATAGCCTCTGCTCTAGTGGAACTTACATTGTGGTAGGGAAGAAATATACTGATAAACTAATCATTCCTAAACTCTAATACCTACTATTCTGTGGTATTCTGTATAAGTATCCAGATAAGTATTCAAAAGAGAAGGAACAAAATTCCAAGACATTTTAAAACAAAGTAAGCTGACTTAGTGTGGTTAGTGGGTAAGGTGGTACAAGGAAGTAACCTTAAAATTGAGGGAGATGTTATATTGTTTATTATCCTCTTTTGCAGGAAATTTAGACTTAGAAATCTGTCTGACTTTAAAACCCATATTTTTCAAAAGCTGTTCTTCCCACAAGTGGCTTTAAGATGTTTTCCAGCCATACAGCACAGAAAGAACACAGCTGCCAGAGTCAGTGAATTCTAATCCCCACACAAGGCATGCAGACTATCCACACACAGGATGGAAAGGCAGAACTCAGCCCTAAAAAAGCCATTTCTGGAGTAACACTAAAGGAGACTAAGAACTACTTACAGTTAGTAATAAGAGCCAAGAAACAAGAATGGTCATGCCATGGTAGACCAAAGGAGATGTGACTCAAAGGGGAAAATCCATCAGCTGAGTGCCCCACCCACGGTAGGATATAGATAAGGATTATTTCCACATACATAAGACTTGAGAATGAAATCAGAGGCTGTTGAATGGCCTATGCTTTATTGTACCTATATTGATATTTTAAATACATAAACTTTGCATTTCTAATTATAGGATTGGTTTCATGCACTCTAAGCAATAGTTTTAACATCCTCATGAAATCCCAAGTTAAAGACCCTCAATAACTTATGGTTCTTTCCTGAGCTGGCATCTTGGTGTTCAGGCATCAGGTTCCCTTGTGGAATCACATCTTAGGTTTATTTTGGCTTGGATGTGGTCACATTGCAAATACACTACTCTAGTTATGGAATTATATAAAAATTAAAGATACTATTTGATTCAGTTAAAAAGATGAGAAAAGCAGAATTGCTTAGAGGTGAAATTGGTGTGAACCAATTATTCAGGTAAAGCTTAATCAGGAGATGGGATTGAAGCTATGCCTTAAAGTATGATGGAAATTTGGAAAGGAGGAGAAGTTAAAGGAAGGACATTTCAGATAAAAGGAAAGAGAATACCAACTGGCCAAGACCCAGTTGGACTGGGAGAGTTTGGAAAATCATGTTAGAATGTTCAAGTGACACCAGATATTGAAGGACTTTGAAAAGCTATGAAGGGATGGAGCTTGATTCTGAGGGCATTAGGAGTGATGAGGTCCTTTAAACAGGACATAATATGATAAAATATTCTACTAAATCTTATTTAGGTTATTTCTGGGATTTGTAGAGATAGAAGCTACAAATGAATTGCTTCAGTCCATAAAAGTTTGAAGAGTTGTAGTTTTACCCTGAGAATACTAAGTCTATTGAAGTTTTTTGTTTTAGAGCAAGACGTGATGAAAAATATAAGAAATCACAGAACATTTTTAGGGAGAGATTTGAGGGAGTAAAGACTAGACTCACACAACTGCCACAATGTGTAAAATTTCTACAGCAATATATATTTTAGGATAAAGAACTATGCTATGGCTATGCCATCTGATGGGAGATGGGCATTCACTGCAAGTTTAGAAAGAACTAAGTAATCAACTAAGAGGAACACATGGGACAAAGGAATAAGGGACACAAGATAGGACCTCCTTTGATTGGATAATGTTAAAGGAAAACAATGAGTAGGGTAAATTGGCAGGATGGTCACTACTAGAGAGGGGAGATCAGAATAAGGCACCACAGTGTGGCCTGGGGCTCCTCAGGGGACAGACCAAGGGTAGTCGACGGCTAGGAGTGGAGGGTGGAATGAAGGAGTGGATGTGAGGAGCCTATCAGTAAATAGAGAAGCTAAGAAAAATCACAGATAAGCAGTAAAATGTGTAGTTGCACAGAATTTCTTTGAAACATTTATGTTAAGCCTCACCATAAAGATGACATTTCCTGTAGCACAGCATGCATGGACAGAATTGCCCTAGCTTACAAATTGCATACATATAAACAAGTTTTGTTTTTTGGTATTTTTTGCCTAGTAGGATAGCATGCCTACTACACTGTTTCCTTTTCTTCTGTAGTTTATTTATTTTCAACTAAACATGTACTCAGATGCTTAAGAGATACAGCTAATTTTTAAATGCAGCTTTAAAAAAATGTGAAAATGGTCAATCTAGGGATCTACAGACTATTAAAAGATTTAAAATCCTAACTGGTGCTTGTTTGGGTTTATAAGTATATTAAGTTCTTAAAAATGAAGGCTATTACTAAGTTTAAGTTCATATACAAATTGTCTAAAACAAGTTTGTCCTAATATAGTCATCTTCACATGAATTCCATATAATAAACTCCTTATTAATCATTATTAACTCTTTTTGAGGCTATGGATCTAAGGCTACTTTGAGCCATTGTCACAAGAAACAATAGCTCGCTGAATAAGACCAAGTAGGATGGTTAAATGCCTGGTTTAGTAATTGAGATCACTTCCCCTTTTTTGGAAAGTCTCTGTTGAAATAAGCTATAATAATTTATAAAGAAAACATGAGACACCAAAGTTTCAACTGTGTAAAACTGTGGTTACCCAAAAGTAGCAAGGTTTTTGACATGAGAAATTCAGAAAATCTGAAGTCTCAAAGAAGAGATCTTTCTTCCATTCTATAAACATCTTTATGTGAAAGCAGACTTTTAAACAAAATGTTTATTATAGGAAAGCATGGTAATTTCTATAATTTTAAAATCTGTTTTTATTGATTAAATTGTAAATAAAATTCTATATCATTTACATAGCAATTTTCTGTTTACAGTATCAATTCCTAAGCCTGGCTGCTCAATAGAATCCTTCAGTGATTTTTTAAAAAGGAAATTCCCAGCTCCACCCAAAACCTAAATCACGATATCCAAAGTCTGAAAATATCTATATTAGAAAAAACTTTCCGGGTGATTCTCATGTGTATTGAGTTTTGAGCACCACTGATTTAGAACCTAAAGCATCAAGAAGTTTTAATGCGATTGCTTAATGGATAAGGTTGGTGCCATCTACCAAATATAATATGGGAAACACAGCTGAAAAATAGGTGGGTAAGTCTAGAGTCAGCACATCTGAGGACTGAGCACCTAGTTCTTGTAAGATGGCAGGAAGAAGTACAGTTGGGATATGGCTAAACCACCAGGATCTAGAAAAGAAGGGAGAGGCATTAAAGTCTAAGGGGGTGATTATGTGGGACAGCAGTCTGTGCAGGCATTGGTGGATTCAGAAACACTCAAAGGGAAGACCAGCAGGAAGAGCTAAGTTTGGAATCCAGCTCCTCCATAGATGTCTTTGGGTAAAATTCCTGTTACTATCCCTGTGGCATGGACCAAAGGTGTAGGGTGCTGACCTCCTGATATTGATGTGGTGTAGTGTCTTGTCTCAATGGGGCTATACAGATGTGAAATCCAAAGTCAAGGCTCACCAGTAAGAGTAAGTGCTTGATCAGATATCCAGGGAAGTAGCATATTCCTGATTATGGACTTTATGAATCTATAACAATCATATGAATTTAAGAATATAAGAATCAATTGAATCAAAGAATAAAAATTGTATGAAATTTATAAGATATTCAGTAGTAAAATCAATAGAAGTTAGTAACTGGAGAAAAAGAATGAGGAAGGAATGAATGATTATACCTAGTTTCTGGCTTGGAGAAATTGAATGAATGGTGGTACCATTTACAATGGTAGGAGTCATGAAAGAACTAGCAGGTTTGGGGAGTAGACAGCAAATAATTACTTTAATGTTGTTGAATTTGAGGTCTGTGAGCCACCTCAATGAAGGAGTGCAATAGTTAGGTGGATATATGGGTCTGGACCTCAGGGAATAGGGCAGAACAGAAAATTTCATCCACACCTAGAGTGGGTAAAATTTCCCAGAGAAAGGTGGAAAATGGGAGTGAGAAAGGGCCTAGGACAGAACTATTTAAGGATAGGAAAGATAAAATGGGGCCCACAAGGAGACTAAGAAGTAGCAAGAGAAATATAACGGCAAGGGGGCGACATTTATTGAACATTACTTAATAATGGCATGGTGCCAGCACTATATGAAGCGGTTTTTCATGAACTGTCTCAGTGCTCTTCACAACCATACCTTTACTTATACAGGTGTTATTATTTTATAACAAAGTGGGGAGCAAGAGAAGGACATCAAAGAGAATAGTATATCAAATAGCCAAGAACCAGAGAACCAGCACACCAGGAAGTGGGAGAGGTCAATAGAGTCAAGAGTAAAGAGGACAGTGAGATAAAGAACACAGTAGGTGTTAGTTCATTGGGATAAGTTCTCTGCGAATAGCTTACTAAAGCTTATTTCTCATCTGTGTTTACCAACATTGACAATGATAAAGCTCTAAAGTTTTGAAGTATTGATAACAAAGTAGGTTGAAAAATAAAACAAGGTTTTAGTCCAAAATCTATAAAGAAAAACCCTAATAATCATCAAATAATATAAATGTTAGAATAAACTAGATGAGACATGTGGAGTCCTTACAAAGAAAAGTATATATTTATATTGGAAGATGAAAAAATTTGAATAAATGGTTTTGAATAAACTTTCTTCAAAACGAAGGACCAAATATTGTAAAGATAGTTAAAAGCATGCATCTAGAGCCATTCTGCCCATTTGCTAGCTAATAAGTCACTTATCTTGTCTTTGCCTCATTTTTCTCATTTGTAAAATGGGGATAGTAATAGAACCTAATGGATAGTGTGGCATGTTGCCAAACAGTGCTGCTTAACAAACCACTCCAAAACTCAATGGCTAAAAACAACAATAATTTTTTTTTTTTTTTTTTAAGAATCTTCTTATTTGTTCATCTTCTTATTTGTTCATTATTTATTTATTTATTTTTGGCTGTGTTGGGTCTTTGTTGAGGTGCACAGACTTCTCACTGCAGTGGCTTCTCTTGTTGCAGAGCACAGGCTCTAGGTGCCCGGGCTTCAGGAGTTGTGCCTCGCGGGCTCTGGAGCACAGGCTCAGCAGTTGTGGCGCACAGGCTTAGCCGCTCCGAGGCATGTGGGATCTTCCCGGACCAGGGCCCGAACCCGCGTCCCCTGCATTGACAGGTGGACTCCCAACCACTGCGCCACCAGGGAAGCCCAAAACAACAATAATTTAGTCTTACAGATCTGTGCATCTGCTGGACCAGCTCTGCTCCAAGTGTTTCCCATCTCCTCCTGCGTTCAGTGGGATAGACACAGGTTCTTCTCATGGCAATGGCTGAAGCACAGAGAGCAAGCCCAGCCAAGCAAGCACATACCAACACTCAGCTTATCTCCTCATGTGCCATTGACCAATGCAAATCTTATGACCAAGCCCAGAGTCAGGGGCAGAAAATACACCCTTCCCAGGATTAGGCCATGACAAAGCTGTGGATACAGGAAGAGTTGAAGAAATAGGGCCAATAATTAAATAGACCAAAGTTGTTTTTTTTTTTTCAAAGTTGTTTTGAGAATTAAATGAGTTAATATTTGAAAAGTACATAGAACAATGCTTGGCCCATTGTAAGCATTATTAATGTTTGTTTTAATTTGCTACTACTATGATAATTATTCCTAAATTATAAATTATTCCTAAGTTTAATGAGTTTAATGTCATTGAGTCAAAACCTCTATCTGATGATAATTCAGAACTCAACATAAGGTAATCTCAAAAAGAAGAGTTATAGGAAGGCCCCAGCCTTACCAGGTAGTAGAACATATTATTGTACAACAATAATTAAACACTGATTAATTAAAGAAAGAAGAGGCCAAAAATGGCTTTGATGTTATAGGAAAACATATACGAAAATAAACTTTTCAAAATGAGAGAAAGGTTAAAGACAGAGTGATGAACATAATACTTGGAAAATTATGTAACCATACTAAAAAAAATGAATAATTAGCACACACCAAGAGAAAAACATATCTAGTTGAAGTTGGAGAGCTTAAAAAAATTTAAATGAAGGAAACTCCAACAGAAAATTTAATTGACTATATGTCAGGTATATTTTATTTTGTTTTTAAATGATACAGAAATTTCAATGGTAAATGACTGATTATGAAATACTTTTAACAGACTATTACATCAGAAGTTTTAATAAAGGTGCCAAGATTCAAGCTGTGATTTTCCAAAGAAGTATGCCAGAACAAGATACCAGTTTTCAAAGGAGATTATTAAAAACAAGTTTGACAACTCTTAAAATTCTCACCCATGCCAAGGCAATAAAGGGTCAGAGTGTGTGGAGATTAGAAAGGATTTGTGAAGACATATTTTTATAAAGTTGTTGGTGTGCCCTGAGAACACCTAAACCTGCCTCTAAACCTGCCTGCATGGGTCCAAGGTGGGAGATACTGACTCTGAGGTCCTGTGGTCTGGTACCTGGTTGTTGCTTGAGACACATCAGGACAAGTTGTCAATGAACCAAAGGAAGAGAGGCGTTTACAGGGGCTGACCAGCTCTCCCAGAGTTTGGTGGGGCAAAGGATGCTTGAGTGTTCCCTGGAAACCAGATGTGGGCCACATGTGAAAGGAAGCTGGCCCGGAATTGTCTCAGGTCGTGTTCAGGAAGGTCTCCTGCAGGCTCAGGCAGACTTCCATAAAGAGAATCAAGGGGTAGCTGTCCATTCTGAGGGGTTGACTCTTTAGAATAATCCTAGAGACACCTGTTCCCATGTCAAGGGAATTGCAGATAAGACACTGTGGGGGGCCCACATGAAGAAAAGTCACCCTGAGCACCTGCTAGGCCCAGATGCATCATAGGCATCATTCAAGAACCTACTTGACTCACCTACCTGTTCTCTCTCCCTGCACACCGATCCTAGAGGAGTAGAAGTTGAAGTTAACAAGCTAGAGAAGGAGAAGTGGAAATACAAGGCAGGGAACAGGGAACTGGAAAAATACTCTAGGTTTCCAGGCTGAAGTAGTACTGATCTGGGGAACAGACAGAAGATTTGCTTTAAATGAAGCTCAGAGTTTTCCTAATTATATATGATTGGGGATCCTAATTCTGAATTAAGATCAGGTTCTGTGATGTACCACGACCACAGATTATTTGTTATTTGTGAGTGAGTCTAGAAGTCTGAGGGCAAGAGACATTAGGCCCACAGAATTTAAAGAAACACAGAGAAATAAAAACAAAGTTGTTAGAATCTGCTGGTTGTGCTTGTTCATCGTAATAGATACAAAATTTTAACTATGTGAAAATTAATTTGCAAAGCTAAACCCTAAAAGGAAAATAAGCTGGTAAAATATTTCTAGTACTATAGCAAGAAAAGAGATCATATGTTTTCCATATAAAGAATTCATTCGAATTTATAAGAAAAATATCCTGACCACCAATAATTAGTATGTAAAGAAGTTGGGCAATTAATGCAAATAGAAATGGATCAAAAGAAAGTAAAAACATTTATCTTATTTGTAATGAAAGGAATATAAAGTGAAGCAAATTATCATACTTTTTTTTTTTTTTTTTTTGCGGTACGCGGGCCTCTTATGGTTGCGGCCTCTCCCATTGCAGAGCACAGGCTCCGGACGCGCAGGCTCAGCGGCCATGGCTCACGGGCCCAGCCGCTCCGTGGCATGTGGGATCTTCCCGGACCGGGGCACGAACCTGTGTCCCCTGCATCGGCAGGCGGACCCTCAACCACTGTGCCACCAGGGAAACCCTATCATACATTTTTATACCTATTAAGTTAGTAAAAAGAATGGTATATGATATATAATATTAGTAAGATTGGCGTGAAATTGGTACTCCTCTGAGAGCATTGGTTTGATATATCCTTTAAGCATAATATGTATCACAATATCGTATCACAAACGATACAGATATCTCAACATATTAGCTCAGTAACAGCATTCTTTGACACTATCCTAAGGAAATAGTTCAGTAGAATAAAAAAGGTATATTGATGCAAACGGTCATGGGAGCACTATTTATATATAATGCAAGGGAGTGAAAACAGTTTAACGGGACACAGCGAGAAGGAAAGCCTCAGAGTTGTGAATCAGATGTGGTTTCATGGTCATATTCTTCCTTCTGTGTCTTTGTGATTTGGGGCAATTCACTTAACTTTTCTGAGCCTCAGTGACATCAGGTAAAAATAAAGAGTCAGAAGAATTCTAGCCCTAAAATTATACCCTTTGTTTCCTTTTTTAAATTCCTTTTCTCTCTCCTTAATAAAAGTACAGGCTTTCTAGGCCTTAAGCCTGTTAGATACCAGCTAAATTGATAAGGTCAGAGAGGTTTCAAAACACAAGCCAGCGAATAATTTATGTATTTTCAAAGAATACTATATCATCTTCTCACAGTGAAATTACATATAGGTATTCACTGTAGGTTCACATATCTTGTTTTATTAAAAAATATCCTCAAATTTTGTAAATATGGTACTTCTTTCCTTACTTGAAAAATAAAGTACATTTGAAGACTAGATTCAAGTTTAGTTCTGCTGTCCACCATGGTGCTATCTCTTTGAGTTTCAGTTTTCAGCTGTGAAGAAAGAAAATAATAACTTCCCCATCTACTTTTACAGCGTGGTTCTAAGAACCAAATTGAGATGGTAAACATAAAAGTGTTTTGAAACTATCAAGCACCATATTGGTCTTTCATCTCTCCCCAGTTTCCTTAATTTTTCTGACTTCAGAAAACGCTTTGCCTCTGGGGTCTCCTGAACAAATGAATGACTCTGTGCCCATCTGAAAAGAGTGGGTGGAACTCTAAACCTAAGCCAGTGGTTGTGGAAAGAGTCTGGTTAACTTTCCACATAAAAATAAGAGTTATGGATACTAAGAAGTCCACAACCAGCCAATATCAACCCATAGTGAAAGATCATTACAGAATCACAGCTTTCTAGTATAAGGTAAACATCCTGGCTAGGCCCACTCCTAACATTACAGAGCTGGTGTCAAGATTGAAAATGGAGGCCTATGTGCCATATATCTAAATATTTAATAGTTATGTCAGGCTAATAAATTGTTAAACAAAATAGGTTCTACCCTCCTATCTACAATGAATTCCTCTGGTTGGCTTCCGTTTGAAATCTCTGACTTCATCAATTTAGCTCATGTCTAACTTGTTTCTGCCCTAGAAATCCTGCATTCTCCTATTATAGGAAGAGCAAAGGAATACACATGGGAAACAAAGATATCATTTGAGAGCTGGAATGTATATTTACCTTCAAAATGATCTGGAAGCCTATCAAGATTAGAATTCCTGGACTTGTCAGAGTTCCCTGTCATTAGTTGGTGGTTTGAGTGGTCCTAAGTTCATGTTCATGCCTTTCTTTTCCTGTCCCTGCTCCTGCACCAGAAGGCCTTTAGATACTTATTGTGCAGACACTCCAGACCACAGGACCAAACTGTCCATATCCCCATAAACAGTTGTGTTCTCTCCTTGATCCAGGGAGCATACTATAGGTGTGTGGTCCACCCTCAGGAGAAAAGACCTGCAAAAAGGATCTTTGCATGGAATGTTTGGGTCCCAAATGTGATCTAAAAGGGGGTATGTGGACTCTGCGTAGGCTTCCTGCCCTCTGGGAAGGAGCAGAACTGAAGGTGGGCTGGAGAGTAGGCCCTTTACAGGATGGGAACTGGGGCAGGTGCTCCTCTTGCCCAGGTCTACAGTACTCTTTCTGGCTTTTTGATTTATCAGCCTCTTTAACTGCCCAATCTCCTTCTTACTTCCACTTTAACCACCCTTAGGCTCAGTTTCACTATGGGCCTCCTAATCCCTCAAAGTGGGAAATCTTTGCTCATGCCCTACTTCTACTTTCATTCCTACCAAATATATTTTTGTTATAGTTCTTTCAGTGGATGATCATTTCCTTTCTTAACATGTGTAGGCAGGCCCCTCTCCTATTTATTCCTTCACTCAGCTCACATCCTCTCAATCAATTCAAATCAATTTCAAAAATATGCTTGTTTTACTCTTTGTTTCTTCCTTCCTCCTGCTTTGCCATTTGTTAAACTATCCCCTATCAAGGGCCCACTATTATTGTCAGTCATTGGAAATACATACAACAGAGCATAAGACAGGCACGGTCCATGCTTTCATGCAGATTGCAGTTTACTGGTAGAATAAATAATGGCTGATTAGCTACAATTGTGATAAGTGCTTTGAAGGTGATATATCTAGTTCTACGAGAGTCTAAAACAGGGGTCCTAATCTATATGGGAGAAATCATATGCCAACTTTAGGTAAACAGCTCTATTTATTTTCTTTACTTTGGCTTCCATGCTGCTGAGTATTGCTTGATTTCATGCTATTCAGTCTCAGGGGAGTTTTTCTTGCTGTTTAGTTATCCTTTTAATGATGTTGAAGGTTCTCTCTCACAGCTTTTGAAGGCTAAAATGTAATCAATGTAAAGTAGGCTGTGATGTAATTGTCACCTACATGTGGTAATCTCATGCCAGAAGGATACAGCCAAATTTAACAGAAAAGGTGACAGATGTAGGTTTTCCCCTTCATATTGGAGCCTAGATACTCTCAGCTTCTATCTACACCTGCATAAAATATCTCTTAAGAATCATCATATCTATATACCTTGATTCATTTCTCACTGCTTGACCTTTTATTACTATGCCCATTATAAGGAAAAGAGAAAGCAGTTACCTTCACTAGCAAATGCAGCCTGTCTAGCTACTGAAAATATAATAATAAATTCAAAATAATAAACTAGCATTCTTATTTTTTTGATCATTTTCTTATAGTTTTGGTTAGTGTAAACTACTCACACATAAATTGCTAATCTGCTCATGCTTGGATGAAATAATACAATAGAGCTGGAGTTTCTGAACCTAGAATGCTGAGAATGTATCCTGAATCCATGTTAATATTACTGACACCATAAAACTAGGATGAGCCGTTAAGTTTTAGGTTTACCTCTGAAACTGCTTCTTCTAAAACTGTATCAACTATGGATGCTAACAGAGAAGAGGACGACTGGAAGAAGACCCCTAGGGTTTCTAAATGCTATGATCTGAATGAATCGCCCCAAAATGCATTTGTTGAAATCCTAACCTCTCAAAGGTGATGGTAGTAGTAGGTGGGGCTTTTGGGAGGTGCTTAAGCCATGAGGGTGGAAATTTCACGGGGAGTAGTACCTTATAAAAGAGGCTCCAGAGAGATCCCTAGCTGCTTCCACCATGTAAGGACATAGCAAAGGAGGCACTGGATAGGAACCAAGAAGAGAGACTTCACCAGAACACAACTATGCTGGCACTTTGATCTTGGACTCTTGGCCTTCAGAACTGTGAGGAATAAATTTATGTTACTTTTAAGCTACCCAGTCTGTGGTATTTCGTTATGGCAGCCCAAATGGACTAAGACACTAAGTAATGAAAAGGAGTTGGTGTCCATTTTTGTTCCACATATAATTTAAAACATCAAGATCCTATGTCATTATAAGGAAATCCAACTTAGTACTGATTTTTCTATTATAACCACTTTAATGCCTTCTTGAATTTCAAATATCAAAAATTTCATTTTCCCCTAATATGTGTGATGTCGTGAGTTTTTTTTAGGCTCACCCTCCTGTGCAGACTGGTCATAAATTCTTCCCTTCTCTGTATGCTGCCCTTTGCAAAGCTTCTCCTATCAAGAGGAGGAATCAATATTCCCCTCCTTGAATCTGAGCTTGACTATGTGACTTCCTTTGTCCAATGGGACCCAAGTACACTTAAAGTAAACAGAGGCTTAAAAAGTGTTTGTACCTGGGGACTTGCCTTTCCTCTTTCTGTTTTTCAGAACCTTGAGATCTCTGTGACAGAACTAGCCTACTGGAGGATGGGAAACTGCATGAAGCAGAGACGAATTGTCTCTTGTTCCAGAGATGAAGCCCAGTAGACCTAACTAGTTATGAATGACGCCATCCAAAATCATCATCCCCAGCTGAGTTACCTTCTGACCACAGCCAAGAACTGCCCAGCTTACTCAGAGAATCATGAGCAAATAAAGTGGCTCAGTTTAAGCTACTCAGTTTGGGTGTTGTTTGCTATATAGCAAGTCACACTGCCAAACAACCCTGTAGTTAATTTGCCTCTGCCTGTACCCAGGCCATGATACAAGGCCTGACAATAAAGGGCCATATTCGATGGACGCTCTTCCTAAAACAGCAGCATGCTGAAGTGAGAGTGGAAAGACCAACAAGGACTGATTCCAGGGACCAAAGTGAGGAGGAAATGAATTGAATGGCTTCTTAGAAAAGAGATGCAAACTAGAGGGAAAAAGTCACCTGGGAATAAAAGTTATGAACATAATGGACATGGTAGAAAGTCTATTCTGACCTTAACTTTTGTCATATAATAAAAAGGCCTTTTTTGAAAGAAATTCCTTCAATATTATGCATACAGAGTTTCAACATATTTCAGGCACATATCAGTAAATATTTGTGGAAGAGAAATAAATTCAAAGGATATTTTTCCATTAGGATATTTCAAGATTAATAATAGCATACTGTCCAGTGCTATCCACTTTTAAAAAATACTTGATGTCAGATTTTTGGGGATTAAGAAACATAATGATATCCTAGTGATATCTTTCTTTAAGAGAATACAAATTATTATTTTTTGCCCCAGAGAACATGAATTGGCCATCACGAATGAGATGACTTTGTGAAAGCATTGTGCACAGTACCTGGCAGGATGTGATATTTTCACCATAACTCTCTTACTGAATGGCTTACTAGTCCTAGGCACTTTCTTCACACTGTGTGTGTATTAACATATTTAATCCTTGCATCAGCCTTATGAATGGGTAGTGTCTTTACCCCCATTTTAGAATTAAGGAAACTGAGACAGAGGTAAGTTAAGTAACTAGTTACACAGCTAATATATTGGAACAGAGATTCGATTTGGTCTCACTCCCAACCCACCTCTCTAAAACTAACAATTTTGTTTAGTACTTTTATATTTCAGGAATTTCACTAAGGTTTTTCCAATGAGTCAAGTTTTTTAACGCTCATTAACATCCTCTGAGGTACTGTCGCCATTTGCATTTTATAGTAGGTGCTCAAAATGTGCTAGTTTTTTTTCTTCTAATTTTGGTAGTTTTTTATTTAATATAATATTTTGGATATTCAGGTATACCATAATACCATTGCCAATATTTAGCTCTTTTCTCAATGTTTAGAAGAATTATTTTAATTTTTTTATCTTAGTAAATTCATATGAACATCCAAAACATTTGTAACAATCGTTTTAATGGGCATCTCTGTGTTGTTCTTATGTTCTTATGTTTTTAAATGGTTTAGGCTTTATTGTTTACAATGATTTCTACTGTTGGTTTTGACAGATAACCTTCATAAAAAATGTGCTAGTTTTGTGTCCCTCCTTTCTCTTTTTCTCCCCTTTTCCCATTCCTGCCCTCTCAGCTCCTGGTTCTACAGTGATTGGAAGAGGACCTGTCTCCCAGCGCACCCAACTTTTTCTGCATAGTCTCACCTGAGGTGCCAGGTGCCATTCTTTCTTCTGCTTCATTTAGTCTGCTGTTGAACCCTGGTAGTGTATTTTTCGGTTCAGTTATTGTATGCTTCAGCTCTGTAACTTCTGTTTGGTACTTTCTTATATTTTCCGTCTCTTTGTTGAAGTTCCCACAGTTCATCCATTTTTCTACCAAGTTCAGGGAGCATCTTTATGACCATTATGTTGAACTCTTTATCAGGTAAATTACGTACCTCATTTCATAAGGTTTTACCGAGGTTTTTATCTGTTCTTTCATTTGGAACACATTCCTCTGTTTCCTCATTTTGCTCAACTCTCTGTTTCTATGTATCAGATGAAACAGCTACCTCTCCCAGGTTTGAAGGAGTAGCCTTTGCAGAAGATGAAACTTACTGTTCAACCTTGCCCCAGCTCTTGGTTGTCTCTGGAACCTTTGTGATTGTCCGAGCAGGCTGTTTTATTTTTAATAGCTCCCAGTTGTTGAGGGTGTGCCCAGACCTGTCAGTTTCCCAAGGGGAAGAAGCTTAGCACATAATTTCAGACTGACTGGAAGCCAGATTCTCAGGCAGCAGCTTTTCAAGTATGAAAACATATATAGTAATGTGGGACCACAATGGTAAATCCTGCTGACCTCCAGAGCAGGGGATCTGGAGGTACCCCTTGGGTGACAGTTGCAAAAATTGACGTTCCACGATTGTGTAAGCTCCCATCTGGGAGATACCAGCCAGCTGGAGTGAGGTAGAGGAACAGCACAAACTGAGAACATCTTCCTAGCCTCTAGATGTGTGGCAAACCTAAAGCCTGCCCCTCAGGCTGAAGCTCCAGGATGAGTAAATAGGCCTCTTTCACAGAAAGACTGTGGAGGAGTTTCAGTCTGTGGTCTGTGCAGTGCCCTGGAGGTGGTAGCCTGGCAAGAACTGTTTCTCCAATTGTTACAGTCCCCTGGGACCCAGGAATGCAAGTCCCACTGGCCCCCAGAGCCGGGCGATGAAAGGGCATCCCCTGGGCAGCAGCTGCAAAAACTGGGGCACCAGACACGTGTAAGAGTTTCCTCCAGAAGATCCTGACGCTCTGGGGCTGAGGAAGAATGTGAAGACATTGCCCACCCTCTGAGTCTCAGGGGAGGTTGACCATCAGCCCTTAGATGTGTGTTGAATTAGGAGCCTGCCCTTCAGGCTGCAGCTCTGATGGAAAGCCGATAGGCCCCTTTCACTGAAAAACTGAGCTCCCGGCTCTGTTGCCTCTTGCTGTGCCCTGAGAGTGGTAGCAGTTTAAGGGCTCTTTCTCCCTTGGTTATAGTCCCGTGGTACCCACCAGCATAAACCCGCCTGGTCACCGGAGACAAGTGACGTAGAGGTGACCCCTGGCAGCAGCTGCAAAATCAGGGTACCAGACAGGGGGATGAACTCCTTCCCGGAAAAGGCCAGTGAGCTGGAGGGGGGGTGGGGGTGGAGCACAACTATGGCGGCGGCCGGCCTCCGTTCTCCGAGAGGACCTTCGGAGCCTCTAGAAGAGTGCCAGTCAGAAGCCTGCCCCTCAGGCTGAAGCTCCAGGACAAGAAAACAGGCCTCCTTCTCAGAAAAGCTGTAAGTTTGCTTCAGTCCGTGGTCCGCTGTGCAGCACCCTGAGGATGGTAGTCAGCTGAGAACTATCTCACGGATCGTTACTGTCTTGTGGGTCCCAGGGACGCAAGGCCCCCTGGACGCCAGAGCCAGGTGATGAAGCAGGGTCCCCTAAACTGCAGCCGCAAAATCCAGGGCACCAGACGTGTGTAAAAGCTCCCCTTCGGGAGCTACTGGCGCTGTGGAGGGCGGTAAAGGGAGAGTGAAGATGGCGCCCACCGACAGGAAAAATGGCGCCAGGTGGCGTAGGTAAGGTGGAGGGGGAACACGAAAAGGTCACCTGCCAGCACCTCTATCCCCGGAGAGTAACCTGACAGGCCCTGCCCCTCTTGCAGAAGCTTTAAATGTAGCAACTAAATCTCCTTCATCTATAGTCTCAGCACTTTTCAAACTGCTGCTTCTGCGCTGGGACCTGGGGTGAGTGGGTCTGTGCGTGCGCCTTTAAGAACAGTTTCTGGTTTGCCACAGCTCCTCGGATTTCTGGATGTGACCCCTCTGGTTTTCAAAGACGTTTTAGGGGCTCCCTCTCTCAAGTTCAGGTCTTTAAAAGCTGGGGGGCCCGATGTGGGGTGTGAACCCTTCAACCCTCAGAGAGAAGTTCTGAATTTTGCTCTGTGGTCGCGGCGTGGTCAGGGCATGTTTATCGCGAGACTGTGTCTCAGCCTCTCCTACTGTACCTGTACCTCGAAGTGGCCCTTTTCTCATTTCCTGAGGCGAGGGAGCTGTTTGGCTAGTTTTAGGGTCTTCTCCAGAGGGAACGGTTCCATATGTAGCTGCAGACTCAGTGTGTCTGTGGGAGGAACGGTGCCGTCCTGGACCACCTCCGGGCCGACGCTGTCCTGTGTGGTGTCCGCTGGGCCTGAAGCGCTGTAATGGAGCCCATCCCTTTTGGTCATAGACAGGCTCGGCCAGACCCAGATGAGATGCATTTATCTATTATAACAAGGGAAGATCCCACCCAGACTCATGGACCCTGGAAACAGCTGGTAACTATTACTTTGTGTTTGCTTCACAGACATGTAAAGGGAGGCTTTGAGTTGTTAGTTGCCTTCTCAAGGTCACATAGAAAATCCTTGACTAAAGAGGCAATGAAAGGACAAGCCTTCTATTGCTTCTGCTTTCGTGGTTTCCTTTTTCATGACATCATGCCCTTTATTATTTATTAAAGTGTCTTCCTTCTTGTTTATAAATTAAATGCTAGAAGATTTTAGCTTAAAGTTAAAAAACATAGTCCTCTGTAAAATATTATTAATGAAGTCAGTTCTTACACTCAATTATTCGGAAGGAATTTGATTTTAAGAAAATAAGTGGAGGAGAGACCTTCAAGATGGCGGAAGAGTAAGACGCGGAGATCACCTTACTCCCCACAAATACATCAGACATACATCTACATGTGGAACAACTCCTACAGAACACCTACTGAACGCTGGCAGAAGACCTCAGACTTCCCAAAAGGCAAGAAACTCCGCACGTACCTGGGTAGGGCAAAAGAAAAAAGAAAAACTGAGACAAAAGAATAGGGACGGGACCTGCACCAGTGGGAGGGAGCTGTGAAGGAGGAAAGCTTTCCACATACTAGGAAGCCCCTTTGTGGGCGGAGACTGCGGGTGGCGGAGGGGTAACTTCGGGGCCACGGAGCAGAGCACAGCAACAGGGGTGCGGAGAGCAAAGCAGTGAGATTCCCGCACAGAGGATCGGTGCCGACCAGCACTCACCAGCCCGAGAGGCTTGTCTGCTCACCCGCCGGGGCGGGCGGGGCTGGGAGCTGAGTCTCGGGCTTCGGTCAGAGCTCAGGGAGAGGACTGGGGTTGGCGGCGTTAACACAGCCAGAAGGGGGTTAGTGCACCACGGCTAGCCGGGAGGGAGTCCGGGAAAAGGTCTGGAGCTGCCGAAGAGGCACGAGACCATTGTTTCAGGGTGCGTGAGGAGAGGGGATTCAGAGCACCGCCTAAACAAGCTCCAGAGACGGGCGCGAGCCTCGGCTACCAGCGCGGACCCCAGAGACGGGCATGGGACGCTAAGGCTGCTGCTGCCGCCGCCACCAAGAAGCTTGTGTGCAAGCACAGGTCACTCTCCACACCGCCCCTGCCGGGAGCCTGTGCAGCCCGCCACTGCCAGGGTCCCGTGATCCAGGGACAACTTCCCCGAGAGAACGCACGGCGGGTCTCAGGCTGGTGCAACGTCACGGCGGCCTCTGCCGCCGCAGGCTCGCCCCGCACTCCGTGCTTCCCCCCGCCCCCCACCCCGCCGGCCTGAGTGAGCCAGAGCCACCTAATCAGCTGCTCCTTTAACCCCGTCTTGTCTGAGCGAAGAACAGACGCCCTCAGGCGACCTACACACAGAGGCGGGTCCAAATCCAAAGCTGAACCCTGGGAGCTGTGAGAACAAAGAAGAGAAAGGGAAACCTCTCCCAGCAGCCTCAGGAGCAGCGGAGTAAATCTCCACAATCAACTTGACGTACCCTGCATCTGTGGAATACATGAATAGACAGGAATCATTCCAAAATTGAGGCAGTGGACTTTGAGAGCAACTGTAGACTTGGGGTTTGCTTTCTGCATCTAATTTGTTTCTGGTTTTATGTTGATCTTAGTTTAGTATTTAGAGTTTATCATCATTGGTAGATTTGTTTACTGATTTGGTTGCTCTCTTCCATATATATATATATATATTTCCTTTTTCTCTTTTTGTGAGTGTGCATGTGTATGCTTCTGTGTGTGATTTTGTCTGTATAGATTTGCTTTTACCGTTGGTCCTAGGGTTCTGTCTGTCCATTTTTTTTTTTCCCACTAATATGAACCAATTCATTTGATTTTAATTACAGAAAAACATGGCCACACTTTGTCTAAATACATAGCCAGCTATTGAATAAAAAGTAGTTTGAAACATTTCACAGTCAAAGCAGTTTTTGTACAAATGACCTAAAATATTAGGTGTCTTTTGTTGCATAGCTCTATCATCCAGTCAAATTAAAGTAACTTGAACCCTCTGTTTTTCTTAGTGTCATCACTTCTTTGCTAGCTAGTTTTCCATCATTCTCTAAAATAATATGGCTCTTTTATAACCCCATAACTATAATATCCCTCTGCCCAAAAGTCTCTTTTTACTCCTTATTTACTACATATTTACGTTAACTAGCATAAATGTTATGGCTTCTATTAACCTCCCAACTCACTAAAGAAGTGTTATCTACCCTATTGTTGATGTCACAGCCTTAAATTCATCATCTGTTATAGCACATTAGAGATTATATTATTAGTTATAACAATTTGATTGTTTCCCCTATTAAACATGGATGATATCCTCCCCAGAGCAAAGTTCCTGGAATATAAGTAATTCCTTAATAAATATTTAATAAATAGATGACAGTGTCATATCTCCTCTATTTGAAGGCCAGAATTAGGGAAACTGCTATCAGGTTTTCACTTCTGGGTCAGGCAGCATAAGACACAGCAGCTGAAAGTGTGTGAAACCAGAGAATATTGAGGAGTTTGTTTTAATTTGTGACTTTCAGGTCACAGGGAAAAATAGGTATACTCAAGTTTTCTCCAGTGATGTGGTTTATTAGTAGATAAAGACAAAATGTATGGAAGGAAACAAAGAAAGCGTATCAAGAGCCAGGCAGTTCTCATGAAGATTCAAAGCAATAGCCACTGCTGTTTTGGATTCAACAGCAATTGTAGTGGATCAGCAGTAATTTCACTAACTCAGCCATGGCTCTGGTGACCCAACCCACTTGTCTAGTGGACACCCAGTGCTTACTACTCTAGTAACTTTGTGACCCAGCTCCTCTTACCTCTGATTTTTCTAAATTTGCTACTCTATATACTTCCTTTGCTTCAACTCTGGGTTTTTCTCTAATCTACTTCTGCATCATCTGTCCGCTTTTTGTGTACTTACATTCTACATTTTTCAAGATTGTAATTTACTGAATTTTTTCTAATAGGTAGAATACTTAATATCAGGTCTCCTTATATGTTACTGGACTTCCTTCACCTAACCTGTAGATGGTTCTCCTTACAGCATTATCATTGCTAATTCAATCAGTTTCGGTCAATATAGCAAGATCATGAAGCACTAAGTAGGCAAAATAAGGCATAATTTCTGTATGTATGATAATGAAAGTGTGGTTATGTTAAATACTCTTATTCTGGAGATACATGTGCTGAAATATTGGGGGGGATGCAAGGTTTAGATTTCTGCAACTACTTTTCAGTGGATCAGCAAAGATATATGTGAGAGAGAGAGAATGTTAATTACTGGGTGGGTGATAGGCAGAGAGGTGTGTATTATTCTATTCAGTTTTTTTTCCTGTATGTTTGAAATTTTGCATAATAAAGTTGAAAGAAAAAAGGAAAACATTAAGGAAAAATGACTAAACTGGATGCTTTTCATGCCAGGATTTTTTAAAGGTTGTTCTCTGTGTTTTAAGACATACATGGGAAGAAATTAAAAATGTAAGGTTATTGCTGTGGTTTTATCATGTCTTATATGGGTTTGGATCATTCCATTATTCTAGGTAAATATTGAACATTTGTTGCCTGTTCAGGATGTTGCCAGAATTAAGGTGTTAATATCTTCATAATTCTCTGAACTCCCTAGTTGAGAAGTGCTATGCAATTGAAACGTATGCTGAAATGGTGATCATCACTATTAACCTTGTATGGCACTTTGTATTTGAAAGTGCTTGGTAACCATTTTTTTTTTTTTTAAGTAACATGCCCAAGATGACACATATATACATATATATTTTTTTCTATGTCATAATATTGACATTCAGTCCAGTAATCCTCCACTGTAACAGCTCCTTTACTTTACAGTGAAAATTGATTTGTATATTTTTTGCCTCTGAGTCCTTGTGGGATTTTTTTTATTATTATTCAAACAGAAAGTCACAAAAATTATAGTCATCCTCATCAGTTCACTCAGTCCCATATAATTAATTTTTTTTCATCTTGATCTTTTGTTAGCACTTTTATGAATTCATCAGTTTGCCATTAGAGTTCTGAAAATGCTTATTGATTCAGTTCAGCAGTATAGTCAGTTACCAGAAACCTGTACTTGTCAGTCTTTTCCGTGAATTCCTTGAAGATGAAACCCTTTTATAGGAACATTTTTGCAAAAACATCAGAGTACACCCAGAACTGTCTGTAAATGACAAGAGACTTAAAAATGTCCATGGATAAAGACTTGATGAAAGTTCATAATAATGCAATTGACAAGGAAATTTAGTTATTTCTGAGATATACATTTTAAAGTAGTAATTAGAATTATGATGTAACATTATACCAGAACATATAAAATTTTTAGAAATTTCATGTAATGTCTGAAACATTTATATTAACATATTTCCATACACATAACCCAAAGAAAGTTTAGTATTAGTTGTTTTCTTGGTTTGTTTTTTTATACTGCATGTTCTTATTAGTCATCAATTTTATACACATCAGTGGATACGTGTCAGTCCCAATCGCCCAATTCAGCACACCACCATCTCCACCCCACTGCTGTTTTCCCCCCTTGGTGTCCATACGTTTGTTCTCTACATCTGTGTCTCAACTTCTTCCCTGCAAACCGGTTCATCTGTACCATTTTTCGAGGTTCCACATACATGTGTTAATATACAATATTTATTTTTCTCTTTCTGACTTACTTCACTCTGTATGACAGTCTTTAGATCCATCCACAACTCAACAAATGACTCGATTTCGTTCCTTTTTATGGCTGTGTAATATTTCATTGTATATATGTACCACAACTTCTTTATCCATTCGTCTGTCGATGGGCATTTAGGTTGCTTCCATGACCTGGCTATTGTAAATAGTGCTGCAATGAACATTGGGGTGCATGTGTCTTTTTGAATTATGGTTTTCTCTGGGTATATGCCCAGCAGTGGGATTGCTGGATCATATGGTAATTCTACTTTTAGTTTTTTAAGGAGCCTCCATACTGTTCTCCATAGTGGCTGTGTCAATTTACATTCCCACCAGCAGTGCAAGAGGGTTCCCTTTTCTCCCCACCCTCTCCAGCATTTGTTGTTTGTAGATTTTCTGATGATGCCCATTCTAACCGGTGTGAGGTGATACCTCATTGTAGTTTTGATTTGCATTTCTCTAATAATTAGTGATGTTGAGCAGCTTTTCATGTGCTTCTTGGCCATCTGTATGTCTTTGGAGAAATGTCTATTTAGGTCTTCTGCCATTTTTGGATTGGGTTGTTTGTTTCTTTAATATTGAGCTGCATGAGCTGTTTATATATTTTGGAGATTAATCCTTTGTCTGTTGATTGATTTGCAAATATTTTCTCCCATTCTGAGGGTTGTCTTTTGGTCTTGTTTATGGTTTCCTTTGCTGTGCAAAAGCTTTGAAGTTTCATTAGGTCCCATTTGTTTATTTTTGTTTTTATTTCCATTTCTCTAGGAGGTGGGTCAAAAAGGATCTCGCTGTGATTTATGTCATAGAGTGTTCTGCCTAGGTTTTCCTCTAAGAGTTTTATAGTGTCCGGTCTTACATTTAAGTCTCAAATCCATTTTGAGTTTATTTTTGTGTATGGTGTTAGGGAGTGTTCTAATTTCATTCTTCTACATGTAGCTGTCCAGTTTTCCCAGCACCACCTATTGAAGACACTGTCTTTTCTCCATTGTATATCTTTGCCTCTTTTGTCATAGATTAGTTGACTATAGGTGTGTGGGTTTATCTCTGGACTTTCTATCTTGTTCCATTGATCTATGTTTCTGATTTTGTGCCAGTACCATATTGTCTTGATTACTGTAGCTTTGTACTGTAGTCTGAAGTCAGGGAGCCTGATTCCTCCAGCTCCGTTTTTCTGTCTCAAGATTATTTTGGCTATATGGGGTCTTTTGTGTTTCCATACAAATTGTGAAAATTTTTTTTCTATTTCTGTGAAAAATTCCAGCAGTAGTCTGATAGGGATTTCATTGACTCTGTAAATTGCTTTGGGTAGTATAGTCATTTTCACAATGTTGATTTTTCCAATCCAAGAACATGGTATATCTCTCCATCTGTTTGTATCATCTTTAATTTCTTTCATCAGTGTCTTATAGTTTTCTGCATACAGGTCTTTTGTCTCCCTAGTTAGGTTTATTCCTAGGTATTTTATTCTCTTTGTTGCAATGGTAAATGGGAGTGTTTCCAAAATTACTCTTTCAGATTTTTCATCATTAGTTAATAGGAATGCAAGAGATTTCTGTGCATTAATTTTGTATCCTGCAACTTTACCAAATTCATTGATTAGCTCTAGTAGTTTTCTTGTGGCATCTTTAGGATTCTCTATAGTATCATGTCATCTGCAAACAGGGACAGTTTTACTTCTTCCTTTCCAATTTGTATTCCTTTTATTTCTTTTTCTTCTCTGATTGCCGTGGCTAGGACTTCCAAAACTATGTTGAATAATAGTGGTGAGAGTGGACATCCTTGTCTTGTTCCTGATCTTAGAGGAAATGCTTTCAGTTTTTCACCATTGAAAATGACGTTTGCTGTGGGTTTTTCGTATATGGCCTTTATTATGTTGAGGTAGGTTCCCTCTCTGCCCACTTTCTGGAGAGTTTTTATCATAAATGGGTGTTGAATTTTGTCAAAAGCTTTTTCTGAATCTATTGAGATGATCATATGGTTTTTATTCTTCAATTTGTTATTATGATGTATCACATTGATTGATTTACATATATTGAAGAATCCTTGCATCCCTGGGATAAATCCCACTTGATCATGGTGTATGATCCTTTCAATGTGCTGCTGGATTTAGTTTGCTAGTATTTTGTTGAGGATTTTTGCATCTATATTCATCAGTGATATTGGTCTGTATACTTTTTTTGTAGTATCTTTGTCTGGTTTGGGTATCAGGGTGATGGTGGCCTCAAAGAATGAGTTTGGGAGTGTTCTTTCCTCTGCAATTTTTGGAAGAGTTTGAGAAGGATGGGTGTTAGCTCTTCTCTAAACGTTTGATAGAATTCACCTCTGAAGCCATCTGGTCCTGGACTTTTGTTTGTTGGAAGATTTTTAATTACAGTTTCAATTTCATTACTTGTGATTGGTCTGTTCACATTTTCTGTTTCTTCCTGTTTCAGTCTTGGAATATTATACCTTCTAAGAATTTTTCCATTTCTTCCAGGTTGTCCATTTTATTATCATAGAGTTGCTTGTAGTAGTCTCTTAGGATACTTTGTATTTCTGCAGGGTGTGTTGTGACTTCTCCTTTATCATTTCTAATTTTAATTATTTGAGTCCTGTCCTCTTTTCTTGATGAGTCTGCCTAATGGTTTATCAATTTTGTTTATTTTCTCAAAGAACCAGCTTTTAGTTTTATTGATCTTTGCTACTGTTTTCTTTGTTTCTATTACATTTATTTCTTTCATTGATTTCTTTCCTTCTGCTAACTTTGAGTTTTGTTTCTTCTTCTTTCTCTAGCTCCTTTAGGTGTAAGGTTAGATTGTTTACTTGAGATTTTTATTGTTTCTTGAGGTAGGCTTGTATAGCTATAAACTTCCCTCTTAGAACTGCTTTTGCTGCATCCCATAGGTTTTGGATCGTCGTGTTTTCCTTGTCATTTGTCTCTAGGTATTTTTTGATTTCCCCTTTGATTTCTTCAGTGATCTCTTGCTTATTTAGTAACGTATTGTTTAGCCTCCATGTGTTGATTTTTTACCTTTTTTCCCTGTAATTCATTTCTAATCTTATAGTGTTGTGGTCAGAAAAGATGCTTGATGTGATTTCAGTTTTCTTAAATTTACTGAGGCTTGATTTGTGACCCAAGATGTGATCTATCCTGGAGAATCTTCCATGCGCACTTGAGAAGAAAGTGTAATCTGCTGTTTTTGGATGGAATGTCCTAGAACAATCAATTAAATCTATCTGGTCTATTGTGTCATTTAAAGCTTCTGTTTATTTATTTATTTTCATTTTGGATGAACTGTCCATTGGTGTCAGTGAGGTGTTAAAGTCCCCCACTATTATTGTGTTATTGTCGATTTCCTCTTTATAGCTGTTAGCAGTTGCCTTATGTATTGAGTTGCTCCTATGTTGGGTGCATATATATTTATAATTGTTATATCTTCTTCTTGGATTATCCCTTGACCATTATGTAATGTCCTTCATTGTCTCTTGTAACAGTCTTTATTTTAAAGTTTATTTTATCTGATATGAGTATTGCTACTCCAGCTTTCTTTGATTTCCATTTGCATGGAATATCTTTTTCCATCCCCTCACTTTCAGTCTGTATGTGTCCCTAGGTCTGGAGTGGTCTCTTGTAGACAGCATATAGATGGGTCTTGTTTTTGTTCCATTCAGCAAGCCTGTGTCTTTTGGTTGGAGCATTTAATCCATTCACGTTTAAGGTATTTATCGATATGTATGTTCCTGTGACCATTTTCTAAATGTTTTGGGGTTGTTTTTGTATATCCTTTTTTTTCTCTCGTGTTTCCCACTTAGAGAAGTTCCTTTAGCATTGTTGTAGAGCTGGTTTGGTGGTGCTGAATTCTCTTAGCTTTTGCTTGTCTGTAAAGCTTTTGATTTCTCCGTTGAATCTGAGGTGAAATCCATGCTGGGTAGAGTAATCTGGGTTGTAGGTTCTTCCTTTCATCACCTTAAGTATATCATGCCACTCCTTCTGGCTTGTAGAGTTTCTGCTGAGAAATCAGCTGTTAACCTTATGGGAGTTCCCTTGTATGTTATTTGTCATTTTTCCCTTTGCTGCTTTCAATTAATTTTCTTTGTGTTTAATTTTGCCAGTTTGATTACTATGTGTCTTGGCATGTTCTCCTTGGGTTTATCCTGTATGGGAATCTATGTGCTTCCTGGACTTTGGTGGCCTATTTCCTTTCCCATGTTAGGGAAGTTTTTGACTATAATCTCTTCAGATATTTTCTCTGGTCTTTCTTCTCCCTCTCTTCTCCTTCTGGGACCCCTATAATGCGAATGTTGTTGTGTTTAATGTTGTCCCAAAGGTCTCTTAGGCTGCCTGCAGCTCCTTTCTTTCTTTTTTTCTGTTCTGCAGCAGTGAATTCCACTGTTCTGTCTTGCATGTCACTTATCCGTTCTTCTGCCTCAGTTATTCTGCTATTGATTCCTTCTAGTGTAGTTTTCATTTCAGTTATTGTATTGTTCATTTCTGTTTGTTCTTATTCTTCTAGGTGTTAAACATTTCTTGCATCTTCTCTATCTTTGCCTCCATTCTTTTTCCGAGGTCCTGGATGATCTTCACTATCATTATTCTGAATTCTTTTTCTGGAAAAGTTGCCTATCTCCACTTCATTTAGTTGTTTTCTGGGCTTTTATCTTGTTCATTCATTCTAGTACATAGCCCTCTGCCTTTTCATCTTGTCTATCTTTCTGTGAATGTGGTTTTTGTTCCACAGGCTGCAGGATTGTAGTTCTTGCTTCTGCTGTCTGCCCTCTGGTGGCTGAGGCTATCTAAGAGGCTAAATGGGCAGGACTGGTGGTGGGTAGAGCTGACAGTTGCTCTGGTGGGCAGAGCTCAGTAAAACTCTAATCTACTTGAATGCTGATGGGTGGGGCTGGGTTCCCGCCCTGTTGGTTGTTTGGCCTGAGGCAACCCTATAGTGGACGCAATGTGGACTCTTTGCTGGGGCTAATGGCAGACTCTGGGAGGGCTCACAGCAAGGAGTACTTCCCAGAACTTCTGCTGCCTGTGTCCTTGTCCTTGTCCCCATGGTGAGCCACAGCCACCCCCGGCTTCTGCAGGGAGACCCTCCAACACTAGCAGGTAGGTCTGTTTCAGTCTCCCCTGGGGTCACTGCTCCTTCCCCTGGGTCCTGATGCACACACTAGTTTGTGTGTGCCCTCAAGAGTGGAGTCTCTGTTTCCCCCAGTCCTGTCAAAGTCTTGCAATCAATTCCCACTAGGCTTCAAAGTCTGATCCTCTAGGAATTCCTGCTCCCATTGCCGGACCCCCAGGTTGGGAAGCCTGACGTGGGGCTCAGTACCTTTACTGCAGTGGGTGGACTTCTGTGGTATAAGTGTTCTCCAGTCTGTGATTCACCCACCCACTAGTTATGGGATTTGATTTACTGTGATTGGCCCCTCCTACTGTCTAATTGTGGTTTCTCCTTTGCCTTTGGATGTGGGGTATCGTTTTTGGTGAGTTAACAGTGTCTTCCTGTCGATAATTGTCTAGCAGCTAGTTGTGATTCTGGTGTTCTCGCAAGAGGGAGTGAGAGTACATCCTTCTACTTCGCCATCTTGGTTCCTCTCTCTCTGTCCATTTTTTTTTAGAATAGTTTTTAGCAGTTTTTTCCACTTGTTCTCATTGGTGAATTTGTTTTGTGGTTTGGATGCTCTCTTCTTTCTTTTTTTAAATTACTTTTTAATTTTTCACAATTTTTTTATTTTAATAACTTTATTTTATTCTATTTTCTTTTCTTTCTTTCTTTCTTTCTTTCTTTTTTTTCTCACTTTTTTTCAGAGCCGTGTGAGGCTGATAGTGTCTTGGTGCTCTGGCCTGGTGTCAGGCTTGTACCTTTGAGGTGGGAGAGCTGAGTTCAGGACATTGACCCACCAGAGAAATCCCAGCTCCATCTAATATTAAACAGCGAAAGCTCTCCCAGAGATCTCCTTCTCAATGCTAAGACCCAGCTCCACTCAACAACCAGCAAACTAAAGTGCTGGACACTCAATGCCAAGCAACGAGCAAGACAGGAACACAACCCCACCCATTAGCACAGAGGTGGCCTAAAATAATAATAAGGTCAAAGACACCCCGAAATGCAACGGACACGGTCCTGCCGACCAGAAAGCCAAGATCCACCTCATCCACCAGAACACAGGCACCAGTACCCTCCACCAGGAAGCCTACACAACCCACTGAACCAAACTTAGCCACTAGGGGAAGACACCAAAAACAACGGGAACTACGAACCTGCAGCCTGCATAAAGGAGACCCCAAACACGGTAAGTGAAGCAAAATGAGAAGGCAGAGAAACACACAGTAGATGAAGGAGCAAGGTAAAAACCCACCAGCCCAAACAAATGAAGAGGAAATAGCAGTCTACCTGAAAAATAATTCATAGTAATGATAGTAAAGATGATCCAAAATCTTAGAAATAAAATGGAGAAAATACAAGAAACTTTTAACAAGGACCTAGAAGAACTGAAGAGGAGACAAACAATGATGAACAACACAATAAATGAAATTAAAATATCTCTAGAAGGAATCAATAGCAGAATAACTGAGGCAGAAAAACAGATAAGTGACCTGGAAGATAAAATAGTAAAAATAAATACCTCAGAGCAGAGTAAAGAAAAAGGAATGAAAAGAATTGAGGACAGTCTCAAAGACTTCTGGGACAACATTAAACACACCAACATTCAAATTATAAGGGTCCCAGAAGAGGAAGAGAAAAAGAAAGGGTCTGAGAAAATATTTGATGAGATTATTATAGTTGAAAACTTCCCTAATATGCGAAATGAAATAGTTAATCAAGTCCAGGAAGTGCAGGGAGTCCCATACAGCATAAATCCAAGGAGAAACATGCCAAGACACATGTAATCAAACTACCAAAAGTTAAATACAAAGAAAAAGTATTAAAAGCAGCAAGGGGAAAACAACAAATAACACTCAAGGGAATCCCCATAAGGTTAGCAGCTGATCTTTCAGCAGAATCTCTGCAAGACAGAAGGAAGTGGCAGGACATTTAAAGTGATGAAAGGGAAAAACCTACAACCAAGATTACTCTACCCAGCAAGATTCTCATTCAGATTCGATGGAGAAATTAAAACATTTAGAGACAAGCAAAAGCTAAGAGAATTCAGCACCACCAAACTGGCTTTACAACAAATGCTGAAGGAACTTCTCTAGGCAGGAAACACAAGAGAAGTCAAAGACCTACAGTAACAAACCCAAAATAATTAAGAAAAAGGTAACAGGAACATACATATCAATAACTACCTTAAATGTAAGTGGATTAAATGCTCCAACCAAAAGACAAAGACTGGCTGAATGGATACAAAAATAAGACCTATATATATGCTATATATATATATAAAAGAGACCCACTTCAGACCTAGGGACACATACAAACTGAAAGTTAGGGGATGGAAAAGATATTCCATGCAAATGGAAATCGAAAGAAAGCTGGAGTAGCAATTCTCGTATCAGACAAAATAGACTTTAAAACAAAGACTATTACAAGAGACAAAGAAGGACACTAAATAATGATCAAGGGATCGATCCAAGAAGAAGATATAGCAATTGAAAATATTTATGCACCCAACATAGGAGCACCACAATACATAAGGCAAAGGCTAACAGCCATAAAAGGGGAAATACACCGTAACACAATCATAGTAGTGGACTTTAACACACCACTTTCACCAATAGATCATCCAAAATGAAAATAAATAATGAAACACAAGCTTTAAATGATACATTAAACAAGATGGACTTAATTGATATTTATAGGACATTCCATCCAAAAACAACAGAATACACTTTCTTCTCAAGTGCTTATGGAACATTCTCCAGGATAGATCATATCTTGGGTCACAAATCAGGCCTTGGTAAAATTAAGAAAATTGAAATTGTATCAAGTATCTTTTCTGACCACAATGCTATGAGTATAGATATCAATTACAGGAAGCGATCTGAATAAAATACAAACACATGGAAGCTAAACAATACACTCCTAATAATCAAGAGATCACTGGAGAAATCAAAGAGGAAATCAAAAAATACCTAGAAAAAAATGACAGTGAGAAAACGACGACCCAAAACCTAAGGGTTGCAGCAAAAGCAGTTCTAAGAGGGAAGTTTATAGCAATACAACCCTACCTCAAGAAACAAGAAATATCTGAAATAAACAACCTAACCTTCACCTAAAGCATTTAGAGAAAAAAGAACAAGAAATCCCCAGAGTTAGCAGAAGGAAAGAAATCATTAGGATCATATCAGAATAAATGAAAAAGAAATGAAGGAAACAATAGCATAGATGAATAAAACTGAAAGCTGGTTCTTTGAGAAGATAAACAAGATTGATAAACCATTAGCTAGACTCATCAAGAAAAAAGGGAGAAGACTCAAATCAGTAGAGTTAGAAATGAAAAAGGGAAGTAACAACTGACACTGAAGAAATACAGAAGATCATGAGATTACTACAAGCAACTATATGCCTATAAAATGGACAACCTGGAAGAAATGGACAGTTTCTTAGAAAAGCAGAAGCCTCTGAGACTGAACCAGGAAGAAATAGAAAATATAAACAGCCCAATCACAAGCACTGAAATTCAGACTGTGATTAAAAATCTTCCAAGAAACAAAAGCCCAGGACCAGATGGCTTCACAGACGAACTGTATCAAATATTGAGCGAAGAGCTAACACCTATCCTTCTCAAACTTTTCCGAAATATAGCAGAGGGAGGAACTCCCACTCCCAAACTCATTCTATGAGGCCACCATCACCCTGATACCAAAACCAGAGAGAGATGTCACAAGGAAAGAAAACTACAGGCCATTATCACTGATGAACATAGATGCAAAACTCCTCAACAAAATACTAACAAAGAGAATCCAGCAGCTCATTAAAAGGATCATACACCATGACCAAGTGGGGTTTATCCCAGGAATGCAAGGATTCTTCAATATACTCAAATCAATCAATGTGATACACCATATTAACAGATTGAAGGAGAAAAACCATATGATCATCTCAATAGATGCAGAAAAAGCTTTCAACAAAATTCAACACTTTTATGATAAAAACCTTCCAGAAAATAGGCATAGATGGAAGTTACTGCGACATAATAAAGGCAATATATGACAGTCCTACAGCCGACATCGTTCTCAGTGGTGAAAAACTGAAACCATTTCCACTAAGATCAGGAACAAGACAAGGTTGTCCACTCTCTCCAGTATTATTCAACATAGTTTTGGAAGTTTTAGCCACAGCAATCAGAGAAGAAAAAGCAATCAAAGGAATCCAAATCAGAAAAGAAGAAGTAAAGCTGTCACTGTTTGCAGACGACATGATGCTATACATAGAGAATCCTAAAGATGCCACAAGAAAACTACTAGAGCTAATCAATGAATTTGGTAAAGTAGCAGGATACAAAATTAATGCACAGAAATCTCTTGCCTTCCTATTAACTAATGATGAAAAATCTGAAAGAGTAATTTTGGAAACACTCCCATTTACCACTGCAGCAAAAAGAATAAAATACCTTAGAATAAACCTACGTAAAGAGACAAAAGACCTGTATGCAGATAGCTATAAGAGACTGATGAAAGAAATTAAAGGTGATACAAACAGATGGAGAGATATACCATGTTCTTGGATTGGAAAAATCAACATTGTGATAATGACCATATTACCCAAAGCAATCTACAAATTCGATGAAATCCCTATCAAACTACCACTGGTATTTTTCACAGAAATAGAAAAAATTTTTTCACAATTTGTATGGAAGCACAAAAGACCCCAAATAGCCAAGGCAATCTTGAGAAAGAAAAACGGAGCTGGAGGAATCAAGCTCCCTGACTTCAGACTATACTACAAAGCTACAGTAATGAAGATAGTACAGTACTGACATAAAAACAGAAATATAAATCAATGGAACAGATAGAAAGCCCAGAGATAAACTGACACACATATGGCCATGTTATCTTTTTTTTTTTTTTTTTTGCAGTACGCGAGCCTCTCACTGTTGTGGCCTCTCCTGTTGCAGAGCACTGGCTCCGGATGTGCAGGCTCAGTGGCCATGGCTCACGGGCCCAGCTGCTCTGCGGGTTTGTGTCCCAGACTGGGGCACAAACCCATGTACCCTGCATCAGCAGGCGGACTCTCAACCACTGAGCCACCAGGGAAGCCCATGGCCACCTTATCTTTGATAAAGGAGTCAAGAATATACAATGGAGAAAAGACAGCCTCTTTAATAAGTGTTGCTGGGAAAAGTGGACAGCTACATGTAATAGAATGAAATTAGAACACTCCCTAACACCATACACAAAAATAAACTCAAAATGGATTAATGACCCAAATGTAAGGCCAGACACTATAAAACTTTTATAGGAAAACATAAGCAGAACACTCTATGACATAAATCACAGCAAGTTCCTTTTTGACCCACCTCCTAGAGAAGTGGAAATAAAAACAAAAATATATAAATAGGACCTAATGAAACTTCAAAGCTTTTGCACAGCAAAGGAAACCATAAACAAGACCAAAAGACAACCATCAGAATGGGAGAAAATATTTGCAAATGAAGCAATTGACAAAGGATTAATCTCTAAAGTTTACAAGCAGCTCATGCAGCTCAACATCAAAAAAACAAACAACCCAATCCAAAAATGGGTAGAAGAACTAAATAGGCATTTCTCCAAAGATGTACAGGTTGCCAACAAACACATGAAAGAATGCTCAACTGGGCTTCCCTGGTGGCGCACTGGTTGAGAGTCCGCCTGCTGATGCAGGGGACATGGGTTCGTGCCCCGGTCCAGGAAGATCCCAGATGCCGCCGAGCTGCTGTGCCCCTGAGCCATGGCCACTGAGCCTGCGCATCTGGAGCCCAGGCTCCGCAACGGGAGAGGCCACAACAGTGAGAGGCCTGCGTACTGCAAAAAAACAAAAAAATAAAACAAACAAACAAATAGAATGCTCAACATCATTAATCATTAGAGAAATGCAAATCAAAACTACAGTGAGGTATCACCTCACACCAGTCAGAATGGCCATCATCAAAAAATCTGCAAACAATAAATGCTGGAGAGGGTGTGGAGCAAAGGGAGCCCTCTTTTACCGTTGGTGGGAATGTAAACTGGTGCAGCCACTATGGAGAACAGTACAGAGATTCCTCAAAAAACTAAAAGTAGAACTACCATATGACCCAGCAATCCCACTACTGGGCATATACCCTGAGAAAATGTTAATTCAAAAAGAGTCATGTACCACAATGTTCACTGCATCACTATTTACAATAGCCAGGACATGTTAGCAACCTAAGTGTCCACTCACAGATGAATGGATAAAAATGTGGCACATATGTAAAATGGAATATTAATCAGTCATAAAAAGAAACAAAATTGAGTTATTTGTAGTGAGGTGGATGGACCTAGAGTCTGTCATACAGAGTGGAGTAAGTCAGAAAGAGAAAAACAAATACTGTATGCTAACACATATATATGGAATGTATAAAATAAAAAATGGTTCTGAAGAACCTAGGGGCCGGACAGGAATAAAGATGCAGACATAGAGAATGGACTTGAGAACAAAGAGAGGGGGAAGGGTAAGCTGGGACGAAATGAGAGAGTGGCATGGACATATATACACTACCAAATGTAAAATAGATAGCTAGTGGGAAGCAGCCACATAGCACAAGGAGAGCAGCTTGGTGCTTTGTAACTACCTAGAGGGGTGGGATAGGGAGGGTGGGAGGGAGACACAAGAGGGTTGAGATGAGATATATGTATATGTATAGCTGATTCACTTTGTTATAAAGCAGAAACTAACACACCTTTGTAAAGTAATTATACTCCAGTAAAGATGTTCAAAAAAAAAAAAAAGGAAAATAAGTGGAATGGGCATTACATACGCTTTTATATTTTGATGGAATATAACGCTTAGCCCCCCACCCCCTTCCAGTCTCTTAGGAAGCTTCTGATTTTAAGTTGCTGGGTCAACTGTAGCAATAATAACGTATTTTGGCAACAGTAAAACATGCAGATGTTTTACATTATTCCCTGTCCACAGTGGAGGAAACGAATATTGCTGATAAGAGTTTTTTTAAAATGTCTTTTAAGATTACATTCCATATTTAAAATGTTGTTTGTCAGATTTTCATATTAAAATAATACCATGGGAAAGGCATTTCATTGCTTTAAACAATATTGTAATTTATATAATTTCCTGCTGATATCAAAGATTTGGCTCATAAAAATAAGATTTTATAGGTCATGTTTTCCGTTGTGGCCCTTTGTGTTTACTTGGCATTATAAATAAAAATATAGATTATCTGCAGATGTTTCTATTAGCATATTGAAAATTCTGAGCCATAAAGTCTGGTTATAAAGTAGCGTCTGACTCTGGTTTATAATAAATATCTGCCTTAAAAATTTTTGGAGATAAAATGAAAGTATTCTGTTTCTTTCAGTTTAATACCACATGGAAACTAGTTTTGCAACATTCATAAATTTCTTTTTGTATGAATGAATTTAAGGAACCTGCATTTCCTTTGTGTTGATATGTTAATAGTTTTAGTAAAAAAAGTACATGTAAATATACGTTTAATCATATAGTATCATTTTTGTGGAAATATCCAATTAACCTATCTGAATTGAACATAAAATAAGCAATAATTATGGGTGTACAGCTATTATGGGAGCTTTTAAAATTTATAAATTGATAGGTGGAAAATAATTCTGATTTGGTTAAGTATTCTTTCCCTCACTGCTATAAACTTTAATGACATTTGTAACAAGAGAATTTCTACTTCCTATCTTGTGAAGTAGAAAAAATCAAAATTCAAGGGAAGGAAGTAAATACTTTACAATGTTAGGAACTTTCTGAATATGCTTTAGACTATATAAGGAGTGGTAAGCAAATAGTGGTGTTTCAAATAATTTGAGATTAAATGGGAAAAAACTGTAGAGGAATAATGGAAGAATAATTGAATTTTTAGAGAAAATCAATATACAAATATATATTACATAAAAATGGAAAGATAAAAATGGGAGTATTGTCTTATTATAGATTTAAAATATATTTTATTTAAGTCACTTTCAATAAAAAGGTATCATTTTCCCACACTATTCTAATTTTAACATTTTTGATGTTATATGTATTAGTTGAATTTCTTAAGTCAATGTTATTTTCTGGAAATAACTAGAGGAATCTGTTATGACAAGGTATATTTTGTGTTGTGATTCCTTTTAAAGATCCATGTTGTTGATCTAATACATTGATTCAGAAATAACAAACAACTAGTTGAATCTAGTTCCACCGTTAACCATATCCTGAAGCTTTATAGAGCAAACGATTAGAGCAAGTTTTAACAAAGGGTACTTGCCCGCCACCCACTCACACCCTAATCCAATTAAAACATGCATGAACAACCCTCAGAATGGGAGAAAATATTTGCAAATAAAACAAAGGACAAATAAAGACAAAGGATTAATCTCCAAAATATACAAACAGCTCATATAGCTCAATATCAGAAAAACAAACAATCCTATTAAAAAATGGGTGGAAGACCTAAATAGACATTTCACCAAGGAAGACATACAGATGGCCAAGAGGCACATGAAAAGATGCTCAGAGTCACTAATTATTAGAGAAATGCAAATCAAAACTACAATGAGGTATCACCTCATGCCAGTCAGAATGGCCATTATCAAAAAATCTAGAAACAATAAATGCTGGAAAAGGTGTGGTGAAAAGAGAACCCTCCTGTGCTGTTGGTGGGAATGTAAATTGGTACAGCCACTATGGAGAACAGTATGGAGGGTCCTAAAAAACTAAAAATAGAACTACCGTATGACCCAGCAATCCCTCTACTGGGCGTATACCCTGAGAAAACCATAATTCAAAAAGAGTCATGTACCACAATGTTCATTGCAGCTGTATTTACAATAGCCAGGGCATGGAAGCACCCTAAGTGTTCATCAACAGATGAATGGATGAAGAAGATGTGACACATATATACAATGGAATATTACTCAGCCATAAAAGAAATGAAACTGAGTTATTTGTAGTGAGGTGGGTGGACCTAGATTCTGTCATACAGAATGAAGTAAGTCAGGAAGAGAAAAACAAATACTGTATGCTAATGAATATATGGAATCTAAACAAAAAATGGTACTGATGAACCTAGTTGCAGAGCAGTAATAAAGTTGTAGACATAGAGAATGGACTTGGGGACATGGGGTGGGAGGGGGAAGCTGGGGCACAGTGATAGTAAAATCTACATATATACCCTACCGAACATAAAATAGTTAGCTAGTGGGAAGCAGCAGCATAGCACAAAGAGATCAGCTCGGTGCTTTGCAATGACCTAGAGGGCTGTGATGGGGAGGATGGGAGGGAGGCTTAAGAGGGTGGGGATATGGGGACATATGTATGCACATGGCTGATTCACTTTGGTGTACGACAGAAACCATCACAGTACTGTGAAGCAATTATACTCCAATAAAGATCTATTTAAAAAATTTTTTTAATGTAATTGTGAATCTCTATATTGTACATCTGTAACATAGAATATTGTACATCACTATACTTCGATTAAAAAATAAATTTAAAAAAATGCATGAAAAGAATACACAACAAAACATCAAAAGTATCTTGAATGTAGAGTTACTTTGCCTAGATGTTGCTCAGCTTATATGTTTTCCTACATGGAATATAAAATTTAGTTTTCAAAGTTCCAGAGAACTGCACATGAGGTTTCCTCTATGTATATTTTTATTAACCTAATATTAAAAATAGGTTACTTTGAAAAGTGATGAATTACTTGGGTTTCCTCCAATTGATTTTCTACATTCAGCAATTATATTAAAAAAAAATACAGATCTGATCATGCACCAGTCCTGCCCTCCATCTACCTTAAATTCCTTTTGTCCAGAATGTTTATTTTAGCTTATAATTATTTTATATATATATATTTTGTGGTACACGGGCCTCTCACTGTTGCGGCCTCTCCCGTTGCAGAGCACAGGCTCCAGAGGCGCAGGCTCAGTGGCCATGGCTCACGGGCCCAGCCGCTCCGTGGCATGTGGGATCCTCCCAGACCGGGGCACGAACCTGTGTCCCCTGCAACGGCAGGCGTACCCGCAACCACTGCGCCACCAGGGAAGCCCTAATTATATTTGATTAATACCTGCCTCCGCCGCCACTGGAGTAGGAACTAGGTCAGGTTTTGCTAGGCTTAAGGCTTAGCGCAATGTCTGTTCTATAGCAATACTTAATATCAGCTGAAGGAAGAGGGGTCATGGAAACTGATGTTGCATGGAACCGGGGTCCTTTCTATCATGCTGGCCAAAAGGTTCGTTCGGTTTTTTTCTGCAAGATGGCTCTAGTAGCACTTAGATGTCTTTAACTTCATTTGAAACAATTTTGTTAGATTGTATGTGACAATTGTCATATCAGCGTGCATTTAAGAAAAGATTTATCAAAATTGGTGAATTTTTGTGTAGCCATTTTAATACTGAAGATGGAAGAAAAAAGCAACATTTTTGGTATATTATGCTTTATTATTTCAAGAAAGGTAAAAACGCAACTGAAACACACAAAAAAGATTTGTGCAGTGTATGGAGAAGGTGCTGTGACTGATTGAAAATGTCAAAAGTGGTTTGTGAAGTTTTGTGTTGGAGATTTCTTGCTGGATGATTCTCCATGGTCGGGTAGACCAGTTGAAGTTGATAGCGATCAAATGGAGACATTAACTGAGAACAATTAAAGTTATACCATGCGGGAGATAGCCGACATACTCAAAATATCCAAATCAAGGGCTGACAATCATTTGCACTTGTTTATGTGAATCGATTTGATGTTTGGGTTCCACATAAATTAAGCGAAAAAACCTTCTTGACTCTATTTTCGCATGCGATTCTCTACTTAAACATAAAAGAAAACGTTCTGTTTTTAAGACAAATTGTGACAGGTGATGAAAAGTGGATACTGTATTATAATGTGGAACGGAAGAGATCATGGGGCAAGTGAAATGAACCACCACCAACCACACCAAAGGCCAGTCTTCATCCAAAGACGATGGCATTGTGTACACGGTGGGATTGGAAGGAAGTCCTGTATTATGAGCTCCTTCCTGAAAACCAAATGATTACTTCCAAGTATTGCTCCCAATTAGACCAACTGAAAGCAGCACTCGACGAAAAGCATCCAGAATTAGTCAATAGAAAACGCATAATCTTCCATCAGGATAACGCAAGACTACATGTTTCTTTGATGACCAAGTAAAAACTGTTACAGTTTGGCTGGGAAGTTCTGATTCATCTGCCATATTCACCAGACATTGCACCTTCGGATTTCCATTTATTTCGGTCTTTACAAAGTTCTCTTAATGGGAAAAAATTCAATTCCCTGGAAGACTGTAAAAGGCACGTGGAATAGTTCTTTGCTCAAAAAGATAAAAACCTTTAGGAAGATGGAATTATGAAGTTGCCTGAAAAATGGCAGAGGTAGTGGAACAAAAGGGTGAATATGTTGTTCAATAAAATTCTTGGTGAAAATGAAAAATGTGTCTTTCATTTTTACTCAAACACCAAAGGCACTTTTTGTCCAACAAAATACATTGTGTCTAATTATCTTCAGTGGGTATGAAGGTCCTGGGATCTTTGGTATTGTTTGTTAGCTTTGAAAAGTGCCTTAGTTAACTCCACCCCTCCATCAGTGCCCCCCATCCCCTTGCCCCTTTGGAAGTGAGAGACTGATTGGGAAGTTTTGGGGGCTGCTAAAGTCCATTTAATGTCTGGCTGAAAAAATGCTTTTGTCTTTCTTAGGCACACTGAGATAACTCTTGTATTCATTAATTTGCTCTTCTCTCCTCACTCAACAAATATTTAAGAAGTATGTTACAACAAACACTAGAATAAAGAGTAATGAAGGTTTGACTATGTAGCCAAGTCTACTTTTACAATTGGCAATATGGCAGCAAAAAAGCAAATGTACACTGGCTCACAGACCAATTTCCTTGCTTGAGACTCACTCACCTGAGAGGACTGTGTTACCTTTTCAGAAAGGATGGGTTGAAGAATTAAAGTGCAGTTTAACAGGCTGAGCAGAGATTCTTTCCTCTTTAGGAATATGGAGCCCAAATTGAAAAATAACCCTGCAAACCCTACCCCTTCATCCCCCTGTGGAGAGGGAAAGGAAGAAAGAGAGAGAGAATATGAGAGAGAGAGAGAGAATAAGAGAGAGAGAAGATAAGAGAGAGAGAAGAAATGGACAGAGATACAAAGAAAAACCATTTTGTACCACTGGAGACATTCTTTGAAGGTTCTCTCTCTCTCTCTCTCTCTCTTTTTTTTTTTTCAGAGAATTCCAAAACAATAGGGAACATCCCCGACTCAGATGCAAAGAAATCTGCTACTGGTTCTGTGAGGAAACAAGGATTTATGATAGCTTTTGACATTGAATATAGTCTCTTTGGGCAGTTGGGTTCTGCTTCTTCAAGCATGTCTTCAAGAGGTGGGAATAGGGCCATGAAAAAAGGACAGAATCAGAATCAGATGTATTGAGGCTCTGCTCTATCAGTTGCTAGATAAGACCTTTAATAATGTGCTTAGCTTGTCTAAATATTCTAGGTTCTATGTGGATGGGCTAATGTCCTTTATAAAGTTATTGTGAGGATTATATGAAACAATTGGCATATCACACTATCTTCAAAGTGTGCTTTCCATGTTAGCGTGTTATTTCTACTCTCTTAAGATTTTTCAAAGTTCAGGTAGAGATACATAATTGATGCGGGGGTGAGTGATAATCTCATGAAAAAACATGGAGGTATATTTAGGGTGTACAATTATTCTTGTGTAGGAAATTAGAAGTTTGAGGTCATAATTGAAGTTTGCATTGCTTCTTCCTACTGACAGTTGAATCTTTCAAACAGAGACAGTAAAAAGCGAAAGATCTGCTATGCGTATGGTATAAGTGAGTAATAGTTTTCTGATGTATTCTTGGCTTTTAGTTAGGTATGGGGTTAGGGATGAAGTGCAATCCAGAAAAAACAGCTTTCATTCACGGGTGTGAATGCCAGGAGGTGGGGATCATTGGAGGCCATCTTAGAGGCTGCCTTTCACAGTAACCGAATTCCTACTTCTAACAAGAGCATGAAGATAATTGGAATCACTACCATTTTCAGGAAGGACCCTGCATTACCACTGCAAATGTAGTGTTGTTTTGAGCTAATTATAATTTATACTTGCTGAAATGTATGCAGTATTTAATGCATTTGTAGACTTGACCTTAAAACTTAACTTTTATGACCTTTTATTTTTTGTGTATTTACTGCCTTTCTACATTTTTAATGGCATTCTGTTTTTATCAGTTCTTTGTTACCACTGCCCCATCCTCCCCTGATGGAAAAGAGAAATGTAAATATGTTTCAGAACTGGCATAGGGAATTGGATGCTGTATTCAGTTTAAGGCCAAGAATGATAAACTATAGTTGACAGCTTGAACCCCAAAGATCATTTCCTCTGAAATATACTTTGAAAATACAAGTAGTCAAGATTAGGATAAAGCTGTTTTTTTTTCCCAATTCTAAAATTTTCTTATTATAATTAGACAACTTACTGGGACAAGGACATTCAAGTTTTCAGTTTCTCCTATAGATAAGATTTAAAGGAGACAATAAAATCAAAGTATATAGCTGGAAGAGAATCTTAGAGATGACTTACTCATTCTCTCACTTTACAGATACAAAAAGTGAGCCCCTACAAGCCTCAGCTTCAAAGATACCTCAAACACAGTAATGTAAAACCAGACTCATGACCTTCCCTGCAAACATGGTCCATTTCAGTCAACGGTATATGCAAGCGCCAAACATGTAGGTCCCTGTGGACACTCTCATCCACTATAGCCGATTCATCATGAAGTTCTATTCATTTCACTCCTCAAATAAAGTATATTTGAATCCATTTACTTTTTTCCTACGAAACACGTACCTGGTCTAAATGACCATAAACTACATTCTGGATTCCTGTAATGGTCTCCTGATTCTACTCTTGTACCTCTGTAATCCATTCTCCCCAGATTAGCACAATAATTCTTTTAAGTGCAGATCTGATGCCATCACTTCCATTTCTTTATATTGCTGTTAACTTCAAGACCAAAATTGCTAAGAAGCCCTCCCAATATCCTGCAGGATCTGGCCTCTTCTGTCATATCTGATGATTCTCTCTTCCCCTTACCTAGGGACCTAAAGTTCCTTTTTAAACTACTCTGCTGCTTCAGGGCCTTCCTTTACAGACTTTCCTCACCTGGACCAGCGTTCTCTGCTCCCTGTGTCCAAACTATTCATATCTTGGGTCAGATATAACTTCCTCTAAGAAGCATTCTTTAACCTTTCTGATGCAGTCAAGGTTCCCCTATATTCTAATGTCACATTTGCAATTATATTTTTAATTTGTGTGATTATTTGATTACTTCTTATTTTCCTCACCAGATTGTGTTAGGAGGACAGAGGAAATGAATGTTTTGTGCACCATATTATTTCACTATTGGGCACAGAATTTGAGATCTAGAAACACTTTTGTGAACAATGTCTGAATGAATGAATTGTGTCTTGAACTCAGGTCCCTTAACTCAGGTCCGGTGTGATTTCTACCACATTTTGCTGCCTTTTCCTCTCTTGTTAAATAAATAATTCTATCTTTTAATTGAAAGTGGAAGACGCATAGGAGTTTTAACTTGATAGTGAATTTAAAAATGGGAGGTGAATAATCACTGAAATGAAAAACCAAGGTCAATTGTTCATAATGGAATTGCGTAAATAGAAAAACGAAGCACACACAAGACAGTGCTAAAAAATACAGAGGGACATGGGGCAACAGGTAAAAATTAGTTATTTTAGCATTATCATGATAAAATAAAAGCAGGGACTATATGTGTATGTTATAAGTGGGCCCAGTGTAGAAAGTAAGTTAGAAGGACACAGGAGCGGAGAAAAAGCATCTGTCACACTACCATTGCTAGCATACCTGAGAGAGATACACAAAGCAATGGCTTCTTTTTAAGCTCTAAAATGTAATATCCCAGACTATTCACTTTTCTCTAGTTAGTCCTGAAAAACTGTACAAACACTGATCCTATTGATATTTGGTTATGGCATTCTCCTCTACCCTCACCCTCTGGAAAGATTAGCTTAAAGTAAGGAAAAAGAATTTTGATGACCTACTAACCTAGTTAGATTATTAGAGTCAGACTTTGGCCACAAAATGATTCCCTGTGATTCACACTGGGCCTTGAATAAATACCCTAAAACTTTTGGCAAAAGCTTTAAAACATTTTTTTGCACAATATTTTTTCCCAAACAATGAGAAGATCTACCTTGAAAGTTATGACTGAGGTGCTTGGAATTCTGCTGTCTCCTGTGGAGGAGGCAAATAGAAAAGACTGCCAAAAAACTAAACCCCTGGAAAGGATGGGCTTTAAGCCCTCTCTCAGGAAATGATCATACTCTACATCTCACACCTGGGTAGAGGTATGCCTTCTTACTAACATCCTGAGTAGGACTGTGTTATTTTAAAACTGACAAATGAAAGACTTGCCTAGACCATATCTGATTGTGTAATTGTTATTAAGGATGATCACTCTAACAAGAAATTGCTTTTGCACAAGTATTCACAGGTACCAATTCAATATTTTTTGGATTCTATGCAACAGTAAAGTAATAAATATAATTTTAAAAGTACTTATGTTTGGAAAAAGGAAAAATTAGTGTCTAGAGAGAAAAGAGGAAAGAAGAAGTAAGATATCTGTATCTTTTTTACTTCATACAAAAATCTTTGCTATTTATATATAGTAGGTGAAAATTTTTCAAATAATGACATATGAAAATCTTAATTTCTAATGAAAGTGCCGAACTTGGATTTGATCCTGAACACATAGGCACATCGTGTCTGGCTGTTCAACCCCAAGGAAGCAGAATATATTAAATGAGGAATTGTATTTTTAACTTAAAAAATCAATAACTGGGGATAGAATTTTCCTTTGCTATTTATTTTATATTACATGAAAAACCTTCAAGAAACAGTTTACTTGTGATATTTGAACAGCAAATATCAGTGGCATTGTCGAAACTTAAGGCAATAATGCAAGTTATTTGCATTTTGGGGGCTTTAGTTTCTTAATCCATAAAATAAGGATAATTGTTCATTCCGTATATATATGCCTATTCTAACCACTTTATATAACAGTATTAAAATAAGCAGCAAAATTAAACTATAAAGGAAAACTAGAGAAGTAGGAAATTAAACACACCCCAAACATATACATAGACACAGAAAGTAACTCACTTCCCAGGTCTCCCCACCTTTTTGTTAGAGGAAAAGTAAACACACTTTTGGTTTTCAAAGGTCTATCTTAGAAATGTTACTTTATCAATGACTACATTTACTAAGTAAAAACAAACAATAATAAACTTCCCGATGCCATGGCTTAATTTGGTATGGGTTTCATACGTATCTCAATGGAATGTTTTTCTGCCTATAGACCCCGTTTCCTAAGGTTCTATGAAGCAGAGTTGGGCATCCTCTGTCCTTACTCCCCCAGCACCAATAAAAGTGTTAAAGCCTGTAGCCTGCAGTAGAGAAACCACAACAGATAAAACAGTAAGTGTACCTTTTATAACTGGAAAAGTTTCATGGTGTAAGAAGATAGTACCGTTTAAGTAAGATGAGGATTTGATTATTCTAACTATGATTTGCAGTCACTAAGTACTAATTTTATGATCTATAAAATAATTGATGAGAATCCTGAAATGCCTTATTCCAATTTCAGATTATAAATGGAGGATTTATAAAACCATCTACCAAGTTGTTATACAAAGAGGGCAATATTTTGAAAAGTTATAAAGCCCATGGGGTTTATCAAAGCAAAACAAATTAGAAGCATTCTCACTTTGCTTAGCTCTACAAGGCATAAACAGATTAACTGGTCTTTCTTTTATTTCTGAGATTTATATCTGATAGCTTGCTCTGAGCAATATGATTATGAGTGGAGAACTAGAGAATTTCTTATTCCTTTTAAATTCACGTTACTAAATCTCAGGGCTGCAGCCATTTGCTAAAATGCTCAGAGTTTTAGCACTTAACACCATCCTGCTTTGTGTAGATTAAAAATACATTCATTGAATACGTGAATGAATAATTGTCAGAAATTGAATAGCTTATATGTTAAATTTCCATCCTTGAAAAAATATGCCGTTTTTGTTAAATCTTGAGATCTTTCTCTTAACCTATTTTTTGGAGTTCACAAGAGGCACAATATCAGACAATAGGTCAGAATTTAGAAAACATGGTTTCTCTGTTAAAGGAACATAACAACATAAAGAGAGTAGATATGTCTTACTTTATAGAAATTAACCTGCCCAGCATGTGTTATACATAAAAAGAACAACGGGGTGGATGAATAAACCAATACATCAGCTTATCTGGCCTAAATCAGATTTGTAATGGGCATTTTCCAAAGTGGGTGTGTTTTTCTGGTTTCCCGTCTGCCTGGTCCTCCTGATTTAGTGATGTATTGTGGACTCCCTCCATTTGCAATCATTCTGATTCATTTCCTGGCTTTTAAAGTTCTTTCCTGGAATATTTTCTTCTTGGGCTGCCATCTCAGAAGCAGACCTCTCTTCCTTCTTTGGACTTATTCCAAAATCAACTATGTGCAACTCAAGCCTTTGTGTGAAGACTTGACAAACCAAGGCCCAGATCCATTTACTTTTAGCTGTAACAGATAAAATAACCAGATGGAAGCAAAATACCTCCTTTGGTCTTTTTTACCTTGGTCTTTTAAACAAAAGTTTTAAAATAATTTTATTGGCTTGTAGGAAAAACACAATTGATAGTGTTGACTAAGAGGATCTGTAACAATGAGAAAGCATGGTAGGCAGATTTTTATTTTTTAATTTTTTACATCTGTATTGGAGTATAATTGCTTTACAATGGTGTGTTAGTTTCTGCTTTATAACAAAGTGAATCAGTTATACATATACATATGTTCCCATATCTCTTCCCTCTTGTGTATCCCTCGCTCCCACCCTCCCTATCCCACCCCTCTAGGTGGTCACAAAGCACCGAGCTGATCTCCCTGTGCTATGCAGCTGCTTCCCACTAGCTATCTATTTTATGTTTGGTAGTGTATATATGTCCATGTCACTCTCTCGCTTTGTCACAGCTTACCCTTCCCCCTCCCCATATCCTCAAGTCCATTCTCTACTAGGTCTGTGTCTTTATTCCTATCTTACCTCTAGGTTCTTCATGACATTTTTTTTTCTTAAATTCCATATATATGTGTTAGCATATGGTATTTGTCTTTCTCTTTCTGACTTACTTCACTCTGTATGACAGACTCTAGGTCCATCCACCTCATTACAAATAGCTCAATTTCGTTTCTTTTTATGGCTGAGTAATATTCCATTGTATATATGTGCCACATCTTCTTTATCCATTCATCCGATGATGGACACTCAGGTTCTTTCCATCTCTGGGCTACTGTAAATAGAGCTGCAATGAACTTTTTCGTACATGACTCTTTTTGAATTATGGTTTTCTCAGGGTATATGCCCAGTAGTGGGATTGCTGGGTCATATTGTAGTTCTATTTGTAGTTTTTTAAGGAACCTCCATACTGTTTTCCATAGTGGCTGTATCAATTTACATTCCCACCAGCAGTTCAAGAGCGTTCCCTTTTCTCCGCACCCTCTCCAGCATTTATTGTTTATAGATTTTTTGATGATGGCCGTTCTGACTGGTGTGAGATGATATCTCATTGTAGTTTTCATTTGCATTTCTCTAATGATTAATGATGTTGAGCATTCTTTCATGTGTTTGTTGGCAGTCTGTATATCTTCTTTGGAGAAATGTCTATTTAGGTCTTCTGCACATTTTTGGATTGGGTTGTTTATTTTTTTGTTATTGAGCTGCATGAGCCCCTTATAAATTTTGGAGATTAATCCTTTGTCAGTTGCTTCATTTGAAAATATTATCTCCCATTCTGAGAGTTCTCTTTATGTCTTGTTTATGGTTTCTTTTGCTGTGCAAAAGCTTTGAAGTTTCATTAGGTCCCATTTTTTAATTTTTGTTTTTATTTCCATTTCTCTAGGAGGTGGGTCAAAAAGGATCTTGCTGTGATTTATGTCATAAAATGTTCTGCCTATGTTTTCCTCTAAGAGTTTGATATTTTCTGGCCTTACATTTAGGTCTTTAATCCATTCTGAGCCTATTTTTGTGTATGGTGTTAGGGAGTGATCTAATCTCATACTTTTACATGTAGCTGTCCAGTTTTCCCAGCACCACTTATTGAAGAGGCTGTCCTTTCTCCACTGTACATTCCTTCCTCCTTTATCAAAGATAAGGTGACCATATGTGCATGGGTTTATCTCTGGGCTTTCTATCCTGTTCCATTGATCTATGTTTCTGTACCAGTACCATACTGTCTTGATTACTGTAGCTTTGTAGTATAGTCTGAAGTCAGGGAGTCTGATTCCTCCAGCTCCATTTTTCTTTCTCAAGATTGCTTTGGCTATTTGGGGTCTTATGGTAGGCACATTAATTCAGCATCACGAGGCACTTCTGTGTCCAGTGCACAGTCTCCAGTCATACATCCTGGGTCTTCTCCCTGTATCTTCCAGTAAATCCTTAATTGATTCAGAGGCTTACTGGATGTCTCCATACCTCATTTCCATCCCTTGTATAAATGAGGAAAAATTTATGGTCACTACCGTCTTTTGGAAAATAGCTATTTAAATGTTTTGTTCTCATTTTTTAAATCCATCAGTCTGAAGATTCACTCACTACTCCTCTAAAACTTTTGAATGTTTTAACAATACATTTGTTGTAGAGTATAAGTAGCAAAAATAATTGCAGTTGTCCTTCCTATCTCAGTCTTCACTAAAACAAATTAATACTTGACTTCAAGCTGCTAAGCACCTAGAAGGTCTCAGAGGAAAGAATTAATGATTTTGTTTGCATCTTGTTTTCAGTTGGAATATAGTGGTACAAAAAGTATATTCTCGGGCTTCCCTGGTGGCGCAGTGGTAGAGTCCGCCTGCCGATGCAGGGGACATGGGTTCGTGCCCCGGTCCGGGAAGATCCCACATGCCGCGGAGCGGCTGGGCCCGTGAGCCATGGCTGTTGAGCCTGCGCATCCGGAGCCTGTGCTCCGCAACGGGAGAGGCCACAACAGTGAGAGGCCCGCGTACCGCAAAAAAAAAAAAAAAAAAAAAAAGTATATTCTCAAGTTATGAAAAATATTCATTGTTATATTTTAGTAGAAATATTTATTTTAGAATAACTAAAGTTTGATCTATTTATTTGTGCAATACAATTGCATATACTTATTTTTGTGTAAGTGACTATAGAAGAGCATGCTTGCATCTTATTATTATTTTTTCCCAGCACATAATGGAAATTTGGAGATGTCCGTATGGTTATGACTTCATGGTAATGGTTTTTGTGCTTATGTAGGTCTTCCAAGTGAACAGAGAAAAGTTCTCATTCCAAGACTACTGGTGTTAACCAACTGCCATTCAGATTTGAGGTCTGGGTAAAAAAAGAAGGAGAGAGAATGAGTATAGCACATAATCCAGAATGTGTAACATATTCTTCATATAAGCAGTCTGGTACATGGAACTCTTCCAAGCAAAATTATGCATCATGAATCTGTAAGAACACACTGCAGATTTAAAAAATGATTTCAGTTTCATTTCAAGGGTGGAGTGCCCCACAATAGAGATTATAGTAGGCTAGTGGCAACATGTGCAGTAGATTGGCTCCCAAGCCTGGTTCATTGCTGGAATCTCCTGGTGTGACCCCAGCAATGCTAAAATCAGAAGTTCTAGGATATGTCCTGAGAATGCTATTATTTTAAATATTCAATATTTCAAAAATCTCTCTAGTATGGGAGTTTTCCTTGTAGTGGTCAGAGAGTAGACATGAAGTCAGAGAAGCCAGGGTCTAATTTTGCCAAGTCTCACTTTTCTTGTGATTAAATGGAGGGAGATGATACCTGTTCTGTAAAGTGCTGCAATATGAGAGTAAACTGTATGCAAAACACCAGCTAAAAAATTGTCTCTCAGAGGATAACCACTATTTTTAAAATTGATAATAAATGTTATAATGCAAGGTGAAGAACTTCAAGCAGGAGAACAAGATTTGTTAAGTGGGACTAGAGAAGAGTTCAGAAGCTGAGGGTTAAGAAATAATGTAATAAACAAGAAAAATGGTACATGAGGAAGTGGATGAGCAATTTATAGTGATGACAGAGATGCTGATGTGGGAGGCGTGAATAGTGTATGTCAGAACCATGGAGAAAGTGAGAACCAAGTTGTCAAATACTGTTGAAGGATCATCCTGGAGAGAGAAGCAACTCAGAACTCAGGGAGAAAGTCCGTGAAACCTAAATCAAGAACCAATGCAAAGAGCTTGGACAGCAGAGATCAGAACCTTCCACGTGTGAGAATGTGGCATATAGTCCAGCACTAGGTTACTGTTGGTACAGTCTTCCTAGATTTAGGGGATGGGAGCAGGGAATGGGGAGCACATAATTATGGATCATGGGTGAGCACAGGCAGTGCTGGACCATAGTGTCTGAGGTGATGGTACAATTCTCTCCATTTGCTTTTCTGTGGATATTAAGAAACTGATCAAAAGACCAAGGCAGTTGATATTCTTCTCACATTTGAGCAGAACATGAGGAAATAGATGTGTCTTTCATGACAATAATATGACACCATATTTTTATTAATTAGTGTAGAAGATTTTCTCTCAACATAAAGGTCGAAAAAAATGGGTGGCTTTGGATCTGAGAAAGGCAAAGACTTTACTTGTGAGGAAAATATAAACTGAGACTTAGAGGTAAAAGTAACAGCAACATTTCAGAGGAGAAAGTGGTCAATCAACAGAATTACTAGTAGATTGGAAGTGGATGCAATGATTGAAAACAATTAGAATATTACTGCTACATTTATTTGGGTGTTGCACTTACTGAAATTTTACTATCTAGTCCAGATCATAGGATAATATTAGATTTTAAAAAGCCAATTTTTATATTATTTTTTCCTATTTGATTTTGGTAAAGACATTTTATTCCTTTGAGATTCATAAAATTATTCACATGGTTTTAATCTTACTATATAATTGTGTAAGTACCAGACAGAACTAGATTAATTTCTTGTTTGAATGTTGTTTACTCAAAATGTTTAACAATGTCATTTGGATACTTTGACTGAGGCATGACAATTTAAAAGCCTTCACAGAATCTAGGAAATTTTAGAGATCTGACTTTCTCTTATAACAAATATATTAAGATGTTACCATTCCACATTAAATATTTATACATAATTAAATAAGTTGAGTTTCAGTGCAGTTGAAATAATGTACAATTTTGTACATACGTTATTATCAGTTAATAATAATTTGAATTTATAATTTTATTTTCATATTTTTGAGCCCATAAAAACTTTAGAGTCTTGAAAATCTGACAAGCACAAGATGCAGTGCTTTTTTTTTTTTTTTTTTTTTTTTTGCGGTACGTGGGCCTCTCTCTGTTGTGGCCTCTCCCGTTGCGGAGCACAGGCTCCGGACACACAGGCTCAGCAGCCATGGCTCACGGGCCCAGCCGCTCTGCGGCATGTGGGATCTTCCCGGACCGGGGCGCGAACCCGTGTCCCCTGCATCGGCAGGCGGACTCTCAACCCCTGCGCCACCAGGGAAGCCCTGCAGTGCTTTTAAAGATTTACGGAAAAACAGTTGGTCTAGGAGTAAGGAGTATTTTACATATGTAGGATAACCTCTTAGAAAAAGTACATCTGAAGACTCATTACAAAGGAGTAGAGAGAATGTTTGTTGATCCATTAAATATCCCATTTCTCAAAATAATAGGATTTAGTGATTAGTTTGGGGGGTTGATATATTTACATTTATGTGGTTTCTTTCCTGAAGTATCTTGTAAACTACTTAAGGCATAGCTTTCTTTTTAGGCCTTGTTTTATCCTGAGGATCAGTCTGGCAACTTCTACTTAGTAAGAGTTTATAGATTAATTATTCCTTCATATCTAACCACCTCCTTTATTTGATTTTTTCCTTTTGCTTTAACATTGTGAGTATAGTTCCTATGTTGGTGCCAACTTGCAGAAATCATGAAAACGTGTCACTAATAGATTGTGCAATATTTAAGGATTTACTGTGACTTCCTATGTTCTAACCAACAGAAAAATATTTTAACAGGTCAGCATATGGGTCTTTGTATTAAAAATAACCTTCTCAAAATTTACGTCTTTGCATATTATTGAGTTTAATGCCAGCACTGAGCTAATATATAAGTAGAAAAAAAATCTGCCATTTCACAGACTTGCTAATAAAATTCTGTTACAAATTAACTGATCCCTTTGCTAAGAATTTTCTAGTATGAAGAAAATTTGTCTTATAAACATAGTAAAATCCAATATGTATAATATTTATGCCAGATCTAATTTCATCTACTTTTCCTTTTCAACTGGCTGTTTAAAATCAAGTGGTGTTGAAAGGCATTGTGCCACATCTAAGCCTGAGATGCCTTAGAATTGTAACTTGGGTGGACGTGCAAAAACAAACTAGTTCACAGGAAATTTATTGTAAAAAGGCCACAGGGACCACTAATTTCATGGTGCAGAGCAGATTCAGAAAGTCACCTAAGCCTACAACGTTGCTGTCTTCGTATAGTCAAATAAAAAGATACAGTCGATATAATGGTGGAAGAATGAAATGGGTAAGATGGGAATAAATGTCCTAAATTATTATTAAATAGTGGAATTGACTTTCATTTTGAAGTTAAGTTTGTTTTTCTCTATTTTTTGATATCTTATTTTAAAAGAAAATGATATTACCTGTTAAAATGTCACTCATTTGGAAAAATATAAAAAATGTACCGCAGATATTATCTCTATATACAAGTAAGGGGGATTAAATGAAAAATGTTATTCTACTATATGACATTTGGGAGAAAGAGAACAATGAAATCATTTAGCAGTTTTTGAATTTGTAAAAACATAATGTGAAAAAAGTAGCCAGCATATCTAGCCAGCCTACATCATTACAGATTCTTACATGTCTATATTCCTAAGAAAGAAACAAAAACAAATGAAAATTATAGAGGATGACATACACCATCTTAGTCATAGCTTTCCGTATGTTTCCTTAACAAGTTTTGGTTACATCTAAATGCTGCTAAATAGGAACAAAACAACTCATTAGATTTTTGCCTGAGCATGTGCAAGAAAGTATTTACTCCTTAGAGAAAAGCAAAGGGAATGATATAAAGAGTGCAAAGAGAAGCAAGGAAAAAGACATCTGTGTGGTCTGATAGGATAACGGGTGCAGAGTCTTGTAGAGAGATCCTTATGTATTTGAGAATGTGCTGGAACCCATGACAAGAACTTAGTCTAAGTAAAATAAAAACATTGCCAAATATAGAGGACCACAGAGTAGGGTCCCAAAGTATATTTGCTGAACCTAATTGGATAGCTTTCAATGTATTTGAATATCTGGTTCATGTTTAAAAAAAAAAAAGCACTGTTGAAAAAATCGGTAGCTGCTGCTCTCCTTCCCCAAAGCTGTTACCATGGAAACTACACTCCACTTTTAAACAAGTATGAGTGTTTTGGTCTCACGTACTTAGTGATACTCTTTTGGCCATTTTCAAGATGGTGGTTTTTCTTTCCCAAACATTAAAGCCCAAATCCTGATGTAAGAAGCCCTGTGAAGACAAAACAAGGTCTCAAAACCCTTTGTTAAATGGAGATGAAATACCTACTTTTCAGTATAGCTATGAAGATTAAGTAAAATGATGTTTTAAAACAGACTAGTATAATAATTGTAATAATAACACTAATAACAATTGTTATGGCTGAATTGTGTCTTCCTCAAAATTCATATTTTGAAGGCCTAATTTCTAGTACCTTAGAATGTGAATCTATTTGGAAATAAGGCCTTTAAAGGGGTGATTAAGTTAAAATGAAGTCATTAGGGTGGGCCCTAATTCAATCTGACTAGTGTCCTTATAAGAAGAATAAACTTGGACACAACAGAGAGACACTATGAATGCTCCAGCACAGAGGAAAGACCATGTGAGGATAGTGAGAGAAGGCAGCCATCTGCAAGCAAAGGAGAGAGGCCTCGGAAGAAACCAAGCCTGCCAACACCTTAATCTTGAACATCTAGCTTCCTGAAATGTGAGAAAATACGTTTCTGTTGTTTAAGCCACCCAGTCTGTGGTATTTTGTTACTGCAAAGGCATATTGACTACAAACTGTAGTAATGCTAGAGTTTCTAATAAAAATCAAATATGTAAGGTTTAGTTATACACATTACTAATGCCTTGGGACATCTTAAATTTGCAGTATGTGTACACTAGTTATTCTGCAATTTAATTGAATAAGGCATACTTTGTAACCTGCTTGTTTTGGTTACTGTTAGTTTCTTCCTGACTCTTCTAGTTTTTCTTCCCATGGTCAGTTAGTTTGTTATGTTTGTTAAAACACATGTTTAATCACAAAATGACATCCTTTAAACCAAGGAATAGATGTCTTTCATAGACTATCGTAGTATTACGAAAATTGTGCTAATTTTGTATTTTCTTTGCTGTGTATTTTTAAAATAAGCTTTGACAAGCCCTTACATTTATATTTTCTCTAACTCTGCATATTTGTTATTTTGAAATCAGATACTGTTGCTTTTATACTCGGGTAAGAGAATAATTTTGCGTGTTAAAGAGCAGGTGAAATATTCAAATATTTTTGTTTTTGCATTGGAATAACTTACTTGGAAAAATAAATCAGTATAAACTAATATTTTAAGATTTTCTAGGGGCTTCCCTGGTGGTGCAGTGGTTGAGAGTCCGCATGCCGATGCAGGGGATGCGGGTTCGTGCCTGGTCCGGGAAGATCCCACATGCCGCGGAGCAGCTAGGCCCGCGAGCCATGGCTGCTGAGCCTGTGCGTCCGGAGCCTGTGCTCTGCAACGGGAGAGGCCACAACAGTGAGTGCGAGGCTCGTGTACTGCAAAAAAAAAAAAAAAAAAAGATTTTCTAGGTGCTTAATGCATAGTAGAATTGTAGTAGTTTTTGTTGGATGCAAAAATGAACAATAATAATTTAAAATGTAACTACCATAATTTGGAAAAAACTTAAATTTTTAGTTTATCATTTTTTAAAGGATAATATACGAGGCCTACCACTTTTATAGATATTTTGACTGGCAGATTCTTTTCTCAAAAAGTATCTCATTTGTAATATCATGAAGGTAGTAGTTTATTGAGAGTAAGTTTTGATAACCTGTCAATAGTAGTTGACTTCCACACTGTGACTTGTACTCACATTCCATTTGAAAACTGATTGCCTTCACTGTTACTGAGAGTATCTGCCTATAGAACATAAGAATACTAGATCACTCATTCTTGATTTGTTCATTATGAGTCTGGCCATTAGCTGATGACAGTGGCTGTGGTGGTCATATGGGAGGTTTTTTTTTTAACATCTTTATTGGAGTATAATTGCTTTACAATGGTGTGTTAGTTTCTACTTTATAACAAAGTGAATCAGCTATACATATACATATATCCCCATATCTCCTCCCTCTTACATCTCCCTCCCTCCCACCCTCCCTATCCCACCCCTATAGGTGGTCACAAAGCACCAAGCTGACTCCCTCTGCTATACGGCTGCTTCCCACTAGCTATCGGTTTTACATTTGGTAGTGTATGTATGCACATGCCACTCTCCCCTTTGTCCCAGCTTACCCTTCTCCCTTCCCAAGTCCTCAAGTCCATTCTCTAGTAGGCCTGCGCCCTTATTCCCATCCTGCCCCTAGGTTCTTCATGACCATTTTTTTTTTTTTAGATTCTATATATATGTGTTAGCATATGATACTTGTTTTTCTCTTTCTGACTTATTTCACTCTGTATGACAGACTCTAGGTCCATCAACCTCACTACAAATAACTCAATTTCGTTTCTTTTTATGGCTAATATTCCATTGTATATATGTGCCACATCTTCTTTATCCATTCATCTGTCAACAGAAACTTAGCTTGCTTCCATGTCCTGGCTTTGAAAATAGAGCTGCAATGAACATTGTGGTATGTGACTCTTTTTGAATTATGGTTTTCTCAGGGTATATGCCCAGTAGTGGGATTGCTGGGTTGTATGGTAGTTCTATTTTTAGTTTTTTAAGGAACCTCCATACTGTTCTCCATAGTGGCTGTATCAATTTACATTCCCATCAACAGTGCAAGAGGGTTCCCTTTTCTCCTCACCCTCTCCAGCATTTATTGTTTATAGATTTTTTTAAGGATGGCCATTCTGACTGGTGTGAGATGATATCTCATTGTAATTTTGATTAGCATTTCTCTAATGGTTAATGATGTTGAGCATTCTTTCATGTGTTTGTTGGCAGTCTGTATATCTTCTTTGGAGAAATGTCTAGGTTTTCTGCCTGTTTTTGGATTGGGTTGTTTTTTTTTTTTTTTTGATTTTGAGCTGCATGAGCTGCTTGTAAATTTTGGAGATTAATCCTTTGTCAGTTACTTCATTTGCACATATTTTCTCCCACTCTGAGGGTTGTCTTTTCGTCTTGTTTATGGTTTCTTTTGCTGTGCAAAAGCTTTGAAGTTTCATTAGGTCCCATGTTTTTATTTTTATTTCCATTTCTCTAGGAGGTGGGTCAAAAAGGATCTTGCTGTGATTTATGTCATAAAGTGTTCTGCCTATGTTTTCCTCTAAGAGTTTTATAGTGTCTGGCCTTACCTTTAGGTCTTTAATCATTTTGAGTTTATTTTTGTGTATGGTGTTAGGGAGTGTTCTAAATTCATTCTTTTACGTGTACCTGTCCAATTTTCCTAGAATCACTTATTGAAGAGTCTGCCTTTACTCCATTGTATATTCTTGCCTCCTTTATCAAAAATAAGGTGACCATGTGTGCGTGGGTTTACCTCTGGGCTTCCTATCTTGTTCCATTGATCTACATTTCTGTTTTTGCACCAGTACCATACTGTCTTGATAACTTTGTAGTATAGTTTGAAGTCCAGAAGCCTGATTTCTCCAGCTCCATTTTTCTTTCTCAAGATTAATTTGGCTATTTGGGGTCCTTTGTGTTTCCATACAAACTGTGAAGTTTTTTGTTCTAGTTCTGTGAAAAATGCCAGTGGTAGTTTGATAGGGATTGCATTGAATCAGTAGATTGCTTTGGGCAGTATAGTCATTTTCACAATGTTGATTCTTACAATCCAAAAACATGGTATATCTCTCCATCTATTTGTATCATCTTTAATTTCTTTCATCAGTTTCATATAGTTTTCTGCATACAGGTCTTTTGTCTCCTTAGGTAGGTTTATTCCCAGGTATTTTATTCTTTTTGTTGCAGTGGTAAATGGGAGTGTTTCCTTAATTTCACTTTCAGATTTTTCATCATTAGTGTAGAGAAATGCCAGAGATTTCTGTGCATTAATTTTGTATCCTGCTACTTTACCAAATTCATTGATTAGCTCTAGTAGCTTTCTGATAGCATCTTTAGGATTCTCTATGTATAGTATCATATCATCTGCAAACAATGACAGCTTTACTTCTTCTTTTCTGGTATGGATTCATTGATTTCTTTTTCTTCTCTGAGTGCTGTGGCTAAAACTTCCAAAACTATGTTGAATAAGAGTGGTGAGAGTGGACAACCTTGTTTTGTTCCTGATCTTAGTGGAAATGGTTTCAGTTTTTCACCATTGAGGATGATGTTGGCTGTGGGTTTGTCATATATGGCCTTTAGTATGTTGAGATAAGTTCCCTCTATGCCTACTTTCTGCAGGGTTTTTATCATAAATTGGTGTTGAATTTTGTCAAAAGCTTTTTCTGCATCTATTGAGACGATGATATGGTTTTTATTCTTCAACTAGTTAATATGGTGTATCACATTGATTGATTTGCGTATATTGAAGAATCCTTGAATTCTTGGGGTAGACCCCACTTGATCATGGTCTGTGATTCTTTTAATGTGCTGTTGGATTCTGTTTGGTAGTATTTAATTGAGGATTTTTGCATCTAAGTTCATCAGTGATATTGGCCTGTAGTTTTCTTTCTTTGTGACATCCTTGTCTGGTTTCGGTATCAGGGTGGTGATGGTCTTGTAGAATGAGTTTGGGAGTGCTCCTCCCTCTCCTATGTTTTAGAAGAGTTTGAGAAGGATAGGTGTTAACTCTTCTCTAAATGTTTGATAGAATTCGCCTGTGAAGCCATCTGGTCCTGGGCTTTTGTTTGTTGGAAGATTTTTAATCACAGTTTCAATTTCAGTGCTTGTGATTGGTCTGTTCATATTTTCTATTTCTTCCTGGTTCAGTCTTGGAAGGCTGTGCTTTTCCAAGAAATTGTCCATTTCTTCCAGGTTGTCCATTTTATTGGCATAGAGTTGCTTGTAGTAATCTCTCATGATCCTTTGTATTTTTGCAGTGTCAGTTGTTACTTCTCCTTTTTCATTTCTAATTCTATTGATTTGAGTCTTCATCCTTTTTTTCTTGATGAGTCTGGCTAATGGTTTATCAATTTTGTTTATCTGCTCAAAGAACCAGCTTTTAGTTTTATTCATCTTTGCTATTGTTTCCTTCATTTCTTTTTCATTTATTTCTGATCTGATCTTTATGATTTCTTTCCTTCTGCTAACTTCGGGGTTTTTTTGTTCTTGTTTCTCTAATTGTTTTAGGTGTAAGGTTAAGTTGTTTATTTGAGATGTTTCTTGTTTCTTGAGATAGGATTGTACTGCTGTAAACTTCCCTCTTAGAACTGCTTTTGCCGCATCCCATAGGTTTTGGGTCGTCATTATTTCATTGTCATTTTTTTCTAGGTACTTTTTGATCTCCTCTTTGATTTCTGCAGTGTTCTCTCTGTTATTAAGTAGTGTATTGTTTAGCCTCCATGTGTTTGTATTTTATACAGATTTTTTCCTGTAATTGATATCTAGTCCCATAGTGTTGCGGTCAGAAAAGATACTTGATACAATTTCAATTTTCTTATATTTACCAAGGCTTGATTTGTGACCCGAGATATGATCTATCCTGGAGTATGTTCCATGAGCACTTGAGAAGAAAGTGTATTCTGTTGTTTTTGGATGGAATGTCCTATAAATATCAATTAAGTCCATCTTGTTTAATGTATCATTTAAAGCTTGTGTTTCCTTATTCATTTTCATTTGGGATGATCTGTCCATTGTTGAAAGTGGGGTGTTAAATTCCTCTACTATGATTGTGTTACTGTCTTTTTCACCTTTTATTAGTGTTAGTCTTTGCCTTATGTATTGAGGTGCTCCTATGTTGGGTGCATAAATATTTACAATTTTTATATCTCCTTCTTGGATTGATCCCTTGATCATTATGTAGTGTCCTTCTTTGTCTTTTGTAATAGTCTTTGTTTTAAAGTCTATTTTGTCTGATATGAGAATTGCTACTCCAGCTTTCTTTTGATTTCCATTTGCATGGGATATCTTTTTCCATCCCCTCACTTTCAGTCTGCATGTGTCTCTAGGTCTGAAGTTTGTCTCTTGTAGACAGCATATTTATGGGTCTTTGTATGGGTTTTTGTATCCCTCAGCCTGTCTATGTCTTTTGGTTGGAACACTTAATCCACTTACATTTAAGGTAATTATCGATATGTTTGTTCCTGTTACCTTTTTCTTAATTGTTTTGGGTTTGTTATTGTAGGTCGTTTCCTTCCCTTGTGTTTCCTGACTAGAGAAGTTTCTTTAGCATTTGTTTTAAAGCTGGTTTGGTGGTGCTGAATTCTCTTAGGTTTTGCTTGTCTCTAAATGTTTTAATTTCTCCATCGAACCTGAATGATATCCTTGCTGGATAGAGTAATCTTGGTTGTAGGTTTTTCCCTTTCATCACTTTAAATATGTCCTGCCACTCCCTTCTGGCTTGCAGAGTTTCTGCTGAAAGATCACCTGCTAAACTTATGGGGATTCCCTTGTATGTGATTTGTTGTTTTTCCTTTGTTGCTTTTTAATATTTTTTCTATGTATTTAATTTTTGGTAGTTTGATTAATATGTGTCTTGGCATGTTTCTCCTTGGGTTTATCCTGTATGGGTCTCTCTGTGCTTCCTGGACTTGATTAACTATTTCCTTTCCCATATTTGGGGAATTTTCAACTATAGTGTCTTCAAATAGTTTCTCAGACCCTTTATTTTTCTCTTCTTCTTCTGGGACCCCTATAATTCGAATGTTGGTGTGTTTAATGTTGTCCCAGAGTCTCTGAAACTGTACTCAATTCTTTTCATTCTTCTTTCTTTTTCTGCTCTGTGGTAGTTATTTCCACTCTTTTATCTTCCAGGTCACTTATCCATTCTTCTGCCTCAGTTATTCTGCTATTGATTCCTTCTAGAGAATTTTTAATTTCATTTATTCTGTTGTTCATCATTGTTTGTTTGCTCTTTAGTTCTTCTAGGTCCTTGTTAAATGTTTCTTGTATTTTCTCCATTCTATTTCCAAGATTTTGGGTCATGTTTTCTATCATTATTCTGAATTCTTTTTCAGGTAGACTGCCTATTTCCTCTTCACTTGTTTGGTCTGGTGGGTTTTTACCTTGCTACATCTGCTGTGTGTTCCTCTGTCTTTTCATTTTGCTTCACTTTCTGTGTTTGTGGTCTCCTTTTTGCAGGCTGCAGGTTCGTAGTTCCCATTGTTTTTGTTGTCCTCCCACCAGTGGCCAAGGTTGGTTCTGTGAGTTGTGTAGGCTTCCTGGTGGAGGGGACTAGTGCCTGTGTTCTTGTGGTTGAGGCTGGATCTTGTCTTTCTGGTGGGCATGCCCGTGTGTCGTGTTGTTTTTTGGGGTGTCTCTGATGTTATTATGATTTTAGGCAGCCTCTCTGCTAATGGGTGGGGTTGTGTTCCTGTCTTGCTAGTTGTTTGGCATAGGGTGTCCAGCACTGTAGCTTGCTGGTTGTTGAGTGGAGCTGGGTCTTGGTGTTGAGATGGAGATCTCTGGGAGATTTTACCCATTTGATATTACATGTAGCTGAGAGGTCTCTGGCGCACCAGTGTGTTGAACTCGGATCTCCCACCTCAGAGGCACAGGCCTGATGCCCGGCCGGGGCACAAGAGCCTGTTATCCACACAGCTCAGAATAAAAGGGAGGAAAAAAAAGAAATAAAGAGAGAAATACTAAAATAAAATAAAGTTATTAAAATAAAAAATAATTATTAAAAATCAAAAAAATTAAGAAAGTAATAAAGAAAATAAAGAAAGATGAGAGCAACCAAACCGAAGATATCCACCAATGATAACAAGCGCTCAAAAGTATACTAAAAAAAAAAAAGGACAGAGAAGCATACACATACACACTCACAAAAAGAGAAAAAGGGGAAAAAAAATATATATATATTGTTGCTCCCAATGTCCACCGCCTCAATTTGGGATGATTTCACAGGCATTCCACAGATGCAGGGTACATCAAGTTGATTGTGGAGATTTAATCCGCTGCTCCTGAGGCTGCTGGGATTGGTTTCCTTTCTCTTCTTTGTTCTCACAGCTCCTGCGGTTCAGCTTTGGATTTGGCCCCGCCTCTGCGTGTAGGTCGCCTGAGGGCGCCTGTTCTTCGCTCAGACAGGACAGGGTTAAAGGAGTCGCTCTGGCTCACTCAGGCCAGGGGGAGGGAGGGTTACGGAGTTTGGGGCGGGCCTGCGGCGGCACAGGCCGCCGTGACGTTGCACCGGCGTGAGGTGCGCCATGCGTTCTTCCGGGAAGTTGTTCCTGGATCTCGGGACCCTGGCAGTGGCGGGCTGCACAGGCTCCTGGGAGGGGAGGTGTGCAGAGTGACCTGTGCTCGCACACAGGTTTCTTGGTGGCGGCAGCAGCAGCCTTAGCATCTCATGCCCGTCTCTGAGGCCCGCGCTAATAGTTGCGGCTCGAGCCTGTCTCTGGAGCTCCTTTAAGCAGCGCTCTTAATCCTCTCTTCTCGCACACCAGGAAACAAAGAGGCAAGAAAAAGTCTCTTGCCTCTTCGGCAGCTCCAGACCTTTTCCCGGACTCCCTCCCGGCTAGCCGTGGTGCACTAGGCCCTTCAGGCTGTGTTCACGCCGCCAACCCGTCCTCTGCCTGGATCCGACCGAAGCCCGAGCCTCAGCTCCCAGCCCCGCCCGCCCCGGCGGGTGAGCAGACAAGCCCCTCAGGCTGGTGAGTGCCGGTGGGCACTGATCCTCTGTGCAGGAATCTCCCCGTTTTGCCCTCCGCACCCGTTGCTGTGCACTCCTCCACAGCGCCGAAGCTCCCCCCTCCGCCTCCCGCAGTCTCCGCCCGCGAAGGGGCTTCCTAGTGTGTGGAACTTTTCCTCCTTCACAGCTCCCTCCCACTGGTGCCGGTCCCGTTCTTATCCTTTTGTCTCTGTTTTTCTTTTGCCCTACACAGGTACGTGGGGGAGTTTCTTGCCTTTTGGGAGGTCTGAGTTCTGCCCTCGTTCAAGTAGGTGTTTTGTAGGGGTTGTACCACATGTAGATGTATTTCTGATGTATTTGTAGGGAGGAAGGGGATTCCCACGTCTTATTCTTCCGCCATCTTGAAGCTCCTGAGGGTGTGTTTTTTCTTTCTTGACACCATCCTGAAAAGTTTAGGAGTTGCTTTAAATTTCCTCTTTCCTCCTCTTTCCTTCCCTTCTGGATTGTGTATATGAATATCATTTTATAGCTCCATCGTTGTTATAAACAGGAAACATTTATAGGGTACATTTTGTATTTATATTAATATATTGAAAGCTTTCTGATCCAAGCAATTGTGTCTTATCAACTTATTTTCTCCTACTTATATCCATTATAGGGTTTGGAATCAATATCAGCTATTGAATATCTGTCGAATTAATGATTGGCCTGAATATCCTTCTGAGAAGAAATGTTCCATTATTAGCTGTTTGAGGTAATGCTTAATTTGTTTTAAATTATGCTTTCAAGTTTTAAAGCATAGTCCTTTAACCCAGTATTTCCAGATTGGTGAACATACCTTATAGATACCATTTATGTGTTTTTAGAACACCCATAAATGTCTGAATATATCTGGAATTGATCAGATTAAAATTTTTCCATTAAGAGAAATGGGCAAAGACTGAGTGCTTGCTGAAAAAGAGAGTTGCATGTGTAGACTTGAATTTGCAGTTTGAGAGATGTGCACCCTGTGGGCAAATCGTGGTATCTGCATTCTATGAACTTACTAAATACTTGAAATAATCAATTGCATGTGTATGAAACAATTCTTAGACTTAGCTGATATGTGGTTTAACAATCAGAAGAATGGTACAGATAGTAAGTTCCATAAGAGTTCAAACACTATGTTCTGGAGGGGGTGAGAAAAATTTCACTGAAGGAAGTGGGACCTGAAAAGTTGTGAAAAATGCTTGGAAGCTGATGCAACATTATATGGTTCAAAGTCCTGGGATACTGCTACCAGCCTGTGCTGGTATCACACTATCCCTAGCCTTGGGGAGCCATTGACTATGTATGGTCTCATTAGTCCAAGGCTTGTGGGACACCTATCTAATAAGCTTCCATACCATCAAGGGTAGTATTTTTGTACCAGATTAATAGTTGCGGTTGCTCTTCCTCCAAGAAATGGATCAGTGCTATCATATGTCATATCCCTGTTTAGCACCATCGTAACTAAAAATTTGATTTCAAGAGTACTCATCTTCACAGAAACTCTCATCCTTGTACTGTTCTGTGCAACCCTTAATCTGATTCTCCTACTCCTGTCCCATTTCCCTTTAGAGCCCTTGTTCTTGATCAGAAAACTACCCTATATTTTCCAACTCTTCTAGGAACATTCTCTTAGATTTTCACCTTAACAAAAATTGCTTGTCCCTTTATAACTGTTAGCTTTAATGTGGCCCTCTCAAGTAAAAGCTGCTTGTTCTTTCTCACACTGACTAAATGAGGTATAAGATAATGAAATAAAAATTCAAATGTTAAGGCAAAACAAGAAAAACTTAAACATAAAATTTTTCTTTGCCCTTTGGACCTCCTCTCTCCTCTCCAGTGTGCATTGTGCAACTTCATTGTGTGTTAACTACACCTCCCAGTGGCAGAAGTACCTGCTCAACCATAAAGATCAATTTTTCTCCTGCTGCTAGCCATATAACTCCTTAGAATATAACATTCCTTTCTAAATCCTGTAAGGGGTCACGATGACCCACCATTCACCTTGTACGTGCAGATATCTTTGGTGAACTTTATGGATAGTGCTAACATATCATTTCCTTTAAAGATAGTGACTGGTGCAGAGCAGGCTGGTTAGAAGACCTGGGGACATACTGTGAAGCACCTAATGGAAGTTCTTAGCTTAAATACTTACGACCTTATTAATGTTACTAGCTGTATTACTTGTATTCTGCCCATTTTACAAGATTATTGTTTCTTGCATTACTAAATGTATGTCGGACCTTCAGAGAAAATTAATCATGATTAGGTGACTTGAAATGATTGACTAAATATATTGTGCTATAAGATCAATGAGTCACGAAACGCCTCCCAAACATTTGTTGAAATTAAGACTGAAAAGGGAAGGGATTGTAAAATGAAGAATGTTGCCAACCATCCAGTCCTACAAGAATCAAGCCATTAGCCACTATAGTCACTGACGTATGATACACCCTGAAACGAATTCAGGGTGAGGTCAGAATAAGGCACTTTGTGCTCTGGGAAAACTTGCAGCACTGGCCCTCAGATAGTTAGAAATTTTTAGGAGAAAATTTTATGAACCCAGTTTCTTGCATCTTCCCATACTTAGAAAAGCGCTAAAACCATTAACTAAGGTGTCTATTCTTCATGACTAGCAGCAACCATCTACTGAGATGTGTGCTTGACTGCGCATACCCCTTTTGCCAAAATCACATACGTAACTAGCCTCCCCCCTTACCTCATCAAAACAGTTCTCAGAGCTCTCTGAGAGATTGTCTCCCAGGTTATAATCCTCAGGTTGGCTTGAATAAAATTTTCCATTTCTTTCTCAGATTGACTGTTGATTAATTTTTCATTGACAAAGAGGTTGGGTTGGTGTTTTCTTTGATTTTTATTTCCCCTACTAGCTCTTCATTCTTCTCCCTCCTGCAAATGCCTACTACTACCCTTGAGGTTCACGCCACCAAATTATTTATTTATTTATTTTTAAACATCTTTATTGGGGTATAATTGCTTTACAATGGTGTGTTAGTTTCTGCTTTATAACAAAGTGAATCAGCTATACATATACATATGTTCCCATATGTCTTCCCTCTTGCGTCTCCCTCCCTCCCACTCTCCCCATCCCACCCTTCCAGGCTGTCACAAAGCACCGAGCTAATATCCCTGTGCCTTGCGGCTGCTTCCCCCCAGCTATCTACCTTACTACGTTTGTTAGTGTGTATATGTCCATGACTCTCTCTCGCCCTGTCAAAACTCACCCCTCCCCCTCCCCATACCCTCAAGTCCGTTCTCCAGTAGGTCTGCGTCTTTATTCCTATCTTACCCCTAGGTTCTTCATGACATTTTTTTCCCTTAAATTCCATATATATGTGTTAGCATACGGTATTTGTCTTTTTCTTTCTGACTTACTTCACTCTGTATGACAGACTCTAGGTCTATCCATCTCATTACAAATAGCTCAATTTCATTTCTTTTTAAGGCTGAGTAATATTCCATTGTGTATATGTGCCACATCTTCTTTATCCATTCATCCGATGATGGGCGCTTAGGTTGTTTCCATGTCCTGGCTATTGTAAATAGAGCTGCAATGAACATTTTGGTACATGACTCTTTTTGAATTTTGGTTTTCTCAGGGTATATGCCAAGTAGTGGGATTGCTGGGTCATATGGTAATTCTATTTGTAGTTTTTTAAGGAACCTCCATACTGTTCTCCACAGTGGCTGAACCAATTCACATTCCCACCAGCAGTGCAAGAGTGTCCCCTTTTCTCCACACCCTCTCCAGCATTTATTGTTTCTAGATTTTTTGATGATGGCCATTCTGACTGGTGTGAGATGATATCTCATTGTAGTTTTGATTTGCATTTCTCTAATGATTAATGATGTTGAGCATTCTTTCATGTGTTTGTTGGCATTCTGTATATCTTCTTTGGAGAAATGTCTATTTAGGTCTTCTGCCCATTTTTGGATGGGGTTGTTTGTTTTTTTGTTATTGAGCTGCATGAGCTGCTTGTAAATTTTGGAGATTAATCCTTTGTCAGTTGCTTCATTTGCAAATGTTTTCTCCCATTCTGAGGGTTGTCTTTTGGTCTTGGTTATGGTTTCCTTTGCTGTGCAAAAGCTTTGAAGTTTCATTAGGTCCCATTTGTTTATTTTTGTTTTTATTTCCATTACTTTAGGAGGTGGGTCAGAAAGGATCCTGCTGTGATTTATGTCATAGAGTGTTCTGCCTATGTTTTCTTCTAAGAGTTTGATAGTTTCTGGCCTTACATTTAGGTCTTTAATCCATTTTGAGCTTATTTTTGTGTATGGTGTTAGGGAGTGATCTAATCTCATACTTTTACATGTACCTGTCCAGTTTTCCCAGCACCATTTATTGAAGAGGCTGTCCTTTCTCCACTGTACATTCCTGCCTCCTTTATCAAAGATAAGGTGTCCATATGTGCGTGGGTTTATCTCTGGGCTTTCTATCCTGTTCCACTGATCTATCTTTCTGTTTTTGTGCCAGTACCATACTGTCTTGATTACTGTTGCTTTGTAATATAGTCTGAAGTCAGGGAGCCTTATTCCTCCAGCTCCTTTTTTCGTTCTCAAGATTGCTTTGGCTATTCGGGGTCTTTTGTGTTTCCATACAAATTGTGAAATTTTTTGTTCTAGTTCTGTGAAAAATGCCAGTGGTAGTTTGATAGGGATTGCATTGAATCTGTAGATTGCTTTGGGTAGTAGAGTCATTTTCACAATGTTGATTCTTCCCATCCAAGAACATGGTATATCTCTCCATCTATTTGTATCATCTTTAATTTCTTTCATCAGTGTCTTATAATTTTCTGCATACAGGTCTTTCGTATCCTTAGGTAGGTTTATTCCTAGATATTTTATTCTTTTTGTTGCAATGGTAAATGGGAGTGTTTTCTTGATTTCACTTTCAGATTTTTCATCATTAGTATATAGGAATGCCAGAGATTTCTGTGCATTAATTTTGTATCCTGTTACTTTACCAAATTCATTGATTAGCTCTAGTAGTTTTCTGGTAGCATCTTTAGGATTCTCTATGTATAGTATCATGTCATCTGCAAACAGTGACAGCTTTACTTCTTCTTTTCCGATTTGGATTCCTTTTATTTCCTTTTCTTCTCTGATTGCTGTGGCTAAAACTTCCAAAACTATGTTGAATAAGAGTGGTGAGAGTGGGCAACCTTGTCTTGTTCCTGATCTTAGTGGAAATGCTTTCAGTTTTTCACCATTGAGGATGATGTTTGCTGTGGGCTTGTCATATATGGCTTTTATTATGTTGAGGGAAGTTCCCTCTATGCCTACTTTCTGGAGGGTTTTTATCATAAATGGGTGTTGAATTTTGTCGAAAGCTTTCTCTGCATCTATTGAGATGATCATATGGTTTTTCTCCTTCAATTTGTTAATATGGTTTATCACATTGATAGATTTGCGTATATTGAAGAATCCTTGCATTCCTGGAATAAACCCCACTTGATCATGGTGTATGATCCTTTTAATGTGCTGTTGGATTCTGTTTGCTAGTATTTTGTTGAGGATTTTTGCATCTATGTTCATCAGTGATATTGGCCTGTAGTTTTCTTTCTTTGTGACATCCTTGTCTGGTTTTGGTATCAAGGTGATGGTGGCTTCGTAGAAGGAATTTGGGAGTGTTCCTCCCTCTGCTATATTTGGAAGAGTTTGAGAAGGAATAGGTGTTAGCTCTTCTCTAAACGTTTGATAGAATTCACCTGTGAAGCCATCTGGTCTGGGCTTTTGTTTGTTGGAAGGTTTTTAATCACAGTTTCAATTTCAGTGCTTGTGATTGGTCTGTTCATATTTCTATTTCTTCCTGATTCAGTCTTGGCAGGTTGTGCATTTCTAAGAATTTGTCCATTTCTTCCAGATTGTCCATTTTATTGCATAGAGTTGCTTGTAGTAATCTCTCATGATTTTTTTTATTTCTGCAGTGTCAGTTGTTACTTCTCCTTTTTCATTTCTAATTCTATTGATTTGAGTCTTCTCCCTTTTTTTCTTGATGAGTCTGGCTAGTGGTTTATCTATTTTGTTTATCTTCTCAAAGAACCAGCTTTTAGTTTTATTGATCTTTGCTATCGTTTCCTTCATTTCTTTTTCATTTATTTCTGATCTGATTTTATGATTTCTTTCCTTCTGCTAGCTTTGGGGTTTTTTTTGTTCTTCTTTCTCTAATTGCTTGAGGTGCAAGGTTAGGTTGTTTATTCGAGATGTTTCCTGCTTCTTAAGGTGGGCTTGTATTGCTATATAACTTCCCCCTTAGAACTGCTTTTGCTGCATCCCATAGGTTTTGGGTCGTTGTGTCTCCATTGTCATTTGTTTCTAGGTATTTTTTTATTTCCTCTTTGATTTCTTCAGTGATCACTTCATTATTAAGTAGTGTATTGTTTAGCCTCCATGTGTTTGTATTTTTTAAAGATCTTTTCCTGTAATTGATATCTAGTCTCATGGCGTTGTGGTCGGAAAAGATACTTGATACAATTTCAGTTTTCTTAAATTTACCAAGGCTTGATTTGTGACCCAAGATATGATCTATCCTGGAGATGTTCCATGAGCACTTGAGAAAAATGTGTATTCTGTTGTTTTGGATGGAGTGTCCTATAAATATCAATTAAGTCCATCTTGTTTAATGTATCATTTAAGCTTGTGTTTCCTATTTATTTTCATTTTGGATGATCTGTCCATGGGTGAAAGTGGGGTGTTAAGTCCCCTACTATGAATGTGTTACTGTTGATCTCCCCTTTTATGGTTGTTAGTATTTGCCTTATGTATTGAGGTGCTCCTATGTTGGGTGCATAAATATTTACAATTGTTATATCTTCTTCTTGGATCGATCCCTTGATCATTATGTAGTGTCCTTCTTTGTCCCTTTTAATAGTCCTTATTTTAAAGTCTATTTTGTCTGATATGAGAATTGCTACTCCAGCTTTCTTTTGGTTTCCATTTGCATGGAATATCTTTTTCCATCCCATTACTTTCAGTCTGTATGTGTCTCTAGTTCTGAAGTGGGTCTCTTGTAGACAGCATATATAAGGGTCTTGTTTTTGTATCCATTCAGCCAATCTGTGTCTTTTGGTGGGAGCATTTAGTCCATTTACATTTAAGTAATTATCGATATGTATGTTCCTATTTCCATTTTATATATTGTTTTGGGTTCGCTACTATAGGTCATTTCCTTCTCTTGTGTTTCGTGTCTAGAGAAGTTCCTTTAGCATTTGTTGTAAAGCTGGTTTGGTGGTGCTGAACTCTCTCAGCTTTGCTTGTCCTGTAAAGGTTTTAATTTCTCCATCAAATGTGAATGAGATCCTTGCTGGGTAGAGTAGTCTTGGTTGCAGGCTATTCTCCTTCATCACTTTCAGTATGTCCTGCCACTCCCTTCTGGCTTGTAGGGTTTCTGCTGAGAGATCAGCTGTTAACCTTATGGGGATTCCCTTGTGTGTTATTTGTTGTTTTTCCCTGCTGCTTTTAATATGCTTTCTTTGTATTTAATTTTTGACAGTTTGATTAATATGTGTCTTGGCGTGTTTCTCCTTGTATTTATCCTGTATGGGACCCTCTGTGCTTCCTGGACTTGATTAACTATTTCCTTTCCCATATTAGGGAAGTTTTCAACTATAATCTCTTCAAATATTTCTCAGTCCCTTTCTTTCTTTCTTCTTCTTCTGGAACCCCTATAATTCGAATGTTGGTGCGTTTCATGTTGTCCCAGAGGTCTCTGAGACTGTCCTCAGTTCTTTTCATTCTTTTTTCTTTATTCTGCTCTGCAGTAGTTATTTCCACTACTTTATCTTCCAGGTCACTTATCCATTCTTCTGCCTCAGTTATTCTGCTATGATCCTATCTAGAGTGATTTTAATTTCATTTATTGCATTGTTCATCGTTGCTTGTTTCGTCTTTAGTTCTTGTAGGTCCTTGTTAACTGTTTCTTGCATTTTGTCCATTCTACTACCAAGATTTCGGATCATCCTTACTATCATTATTCTGAATTCTTTTTCAGGTAGATTGCCTATTTCCTCTTCATTTGTTAGGTCTGGTGGGTTTTTATCTTGCTCCTTCATCTGCTGTGTGTTTTTCTGTCTTCTCATTTTGCTTATCTTACTGTGTTTGGGGTCTCCTTTTTGCAGGCTGCACTTTCGTAGTTCCCGTTGTTTTTGATGTCTGTCTCCAGTGGCTAAGGTTGTTTCAGTGGGTTGTGTAGGCTTCCTGGTGGAGGGGACTAGTGCCTGTGTTGTGCTGGATGAGGCTGGATCTTGTCTCTCTAGTGGGCAGGTTCACGTCTGGTGGTGTGTTTTGGGGTGTCTGTACGCCACCAAATTATATCCCTCTTCCATATTTTTTTGTCATTGTTGTCTATTTACCTACTTATTAAAGCCCTTTTATTTAAGAATATAGATTCCTAAATTCTGTGTATTTCTTTGTGACTTCAGAACCACATAAATAAATCATCCAAAATTATGGCTGTTTGGTGCTTTGGTCTTCTCATCTTCAGATTTCTTTTTATTTCTCTTGTCCAGCCACTTTCATACTGGGTTTTTTCAGAAAATATACCACTTCTGAAATCTTGGTTTTCAATAACCCATTCACCCATAACCACTATCTACTTTTCTGGAACATTTATTCAAGTATCTCTACTGCCAAAATTTTTCAAGTACATCAAGGCTGTAATCCCTACTCACATCTTTTTGGTGGTCTACTCCAAGGTTCATTTTTTTCTCCTACTCAGCCTACTTTGTCTTTATTCTAATTACTTTTTTGCAGTTTTCTTCAGTTCCTTCTGCCTCTGTTCTTCCATTTCATTTACCTTGCAAAATGCTGCCGTTTGCTTTTTTTTTTTTTTTTTTCTTCTTTCCTTGCGGTATGCGGGCCTCTCACTATTGTGGCCTTTCCCGTTTCGGAGCACAGGCTCCGGACACACAGGCTCAGCGACCATGGCTCACGGGCCCAGCCGCTCCGCGGCATGTGGGATCCTCCCAGACAGGGGCACGAACCCGCGTCCCCTGCATCGGCAGGCGGACTCTCAACCACTGCGCCACCAGGGAAGCCCCTGCCGTTTGCTTTTGTGACTGAACTTCAGTTGAGAATATTTGTTAGAGAAAGACCACATGGCTCTGTAATTTAAAATATCAAACTTCCACTCAATACTATTCATTGACTGCCATTTTCTTCTAATGGGATCATGTTTCCACTTTCAAAAGGTAAAACTTCCCTCTCCAACCCACCTATAACTTCTCCTTCACTGTTACTCTCAATGGATCATTGTGCTGTTTTATTTCTTCCCCTTTCATTTTCACTGAAACCCCCGGTTACCGGATTTCCAGGCCCACCATTCTGTGTCCAGCATTCCACTGAAATCTTAGCTGGATCAACAGTAACCTTCCACTGTCTACATCTTGCTCAATTTCCCATAGATGGATAATTCCTTTTTTTTTCCCCCTCACCTTTGTCCTTTGGCTTCTGCTTCACGACCTATTGATTTTCTTTAACTTAATGGTACCTTGTTTGTTTCCTCTGCTGGCTACTCCTCCTCTATTAGACCTTTAAATGGCCCAGGTTTTCTAATTCTGGGTCCTAGATCTTCTTTGTGTCTTCAACATACTTTTTCTAAGTGATCTCATCATTTGACATAGATATGAATCCAGTACTTATTCTGATGACTTTCTAATGTTTATATTTATCCCTGAGCTCTTGACTTGTATTTCAAATGGCTTATCTGACATCACAATTGGATGCTTCACATACCTCTCAAGCATATCCTATTAGGAAGCAGAAACTCATGATTTTCCATTCTAAATCTCCTCCTTAAACTCCTCTCTTTCTTTGACACCTTAGCAAATAACATCAAAATCCATCTAGTTGTCTCTTCTAGAAGCAAAAGAGTAGTTTGTTATTTTTCTTTTCCTTGCTATACCAATCTATCAGTAAATTCTGTTGATTGTATCCCCAAATTATTCTCCAAATCTGTCTACTTCTCTTCATCTCCACTTACCTATCTCAGTTCAGATCACTATACTTTTTTTTGCCTTAAATATAGCTTACTAACTTTTTTTTTATGTCTATTATTGTTCCCTTCAAATCATTCCCTACAAAGAAGCAAGCATGATTTTTAATTAAATCTAATCATGCCATTCCTGTGCTTAACATCCATCAATGACTTCTAATTATACTTAGAATATAAAGCAGACTTCTTTCCATGACCTACAGAATCACACATGCTCTGGTCCCTGCCTACTCTTCAAATCCATTGCAAGCCACTCTCCTAATAGTTCACTATGTTATTGACACTCCAGTCTTTTAAAAATTTAATGAGCCCATCAAGGTTTTTCCCATCCAGACTTATTTGTAATCTTTGTTGCATCAGTATGAAAATCTTTCTGTAGGATTCAATTTCAATGCCATAAAAATTTCATTTTTGTCTTCCTCATTCCCTATTGATTTCCCAGCATCTAGAATGGTGCCTGTCACACAGTAGGTGTTCAATAAGCATTTACTGAATTAAATACATGAATATATTTCAACCCTAAGGTTTTAGCTGAAATTTCCACTCCTCAGATGGGCCTTTGCTAAATACTATTTCTGAGGCAGCTCCTACTCCAGATTAAATTACATTTCATCCACCCCTTACCATTGTCATAGTATCCCATAACATTTTAATTTTCTTCCTAGCAGTTTTTATAATCTGCAATTATCTTGCTTATTTATTTACTTGCTCAATTATTATCTGTGTTCTCTAGTAGAATACAAAATCAGTGAGGGCATCTTCTGGCTGTGTATCACTGAAACGTCAGTGCCAAGCACAGTATCTGCGCACAATAAGCCTGTACAAAACCCCCCAGGAAATATTATGAAACAAATTAAAAAATAAGGAAACAAGCAAGAGCAATATGAAAAGATTTCTGAGGAAAAGATGAGGGAAGATGAAGGCAGACTATGATAAACACAGTTTAGTGAAAGTAAATATAAAGAATCTGTTGTTTACCCCATTAAGATTACTTATAAAAATGCCAAATTGCACAGGTTCCTTTATTACTCATCTGGAGAGTACAATTTGTTCTTCCCCTTTATTTTTCCTCCCTTTTCTGAGCCAATTTCTTATCCATGATAAATGTTCTCCCAACCCCTAGTCATGCTGGTTGAAATTTTTTTTTTTCCAGTCTTTGATGTGGAAAATTTTCAGTGACTTTGGAAATGTAAATAGATTAGTCAGACTTTTTTTTTTTTCCTCTGCTAAACCAGGAATGTATTCCTCCTCCGATAGGATTTTATCTAGATGTTTAGTAATCCTGCATTTTATGCATGCCTGAACTTAACTCATAGCTGTTCCTATGCTTATGGTTGTCTATCTTTTCTACAAAAAAATATTGTCTACCATGGTTTTGAGTTTTTTTTTTTTAATTTATTTTTGGCTGTGTTGGGTCTTCGTTTCTGTGCGAGAGCTTTCTCTAGTTGCGGCAAGTGGGGGCCGCTCTTCATCACGGTGCGCGGGCCTCTCACTATCGCGGCCTCTCTTGTTGCAGAGCACAGGCTCCAGACGCGCAGACTCAGTAATTGTGGCTCACGGGCCTAGTTGCTCCGCGGCATGTGGGATCTTCCCAGACCAGGGCTCGTACCCGTGTCCCCTGCATTGGCAGGCAGATTCTCAACCACTGTGCCACCAGGGAAGCCCCATGGTTTTAAGTTTTTAATTTAAGATATCCGTTCATCAAAAAGTGTACAAAATATGAATATAGAGATCAATGATTAGCCACCTTTCAGATCAAGAAATTAAAAATTACCAGCACCACAAAAGACCTATTTTTAATGCACTCCCAATTGCTTTCATTTCCCTCCTCCACTATAGTTTGGTTTGATTTAAAATTCACACAAATAGAATCGTAAAATATGTATTTTTTTAATGCCTGGCATCTTTCTTGCAACATTATGTCTCAAAGATTCATTCATGTTATTATGAGTAGCAGTATTTCATTCTTTGTCATTGCTGTTTTTTGTTACACTGGACAAGGTTATCACAATTTATCTATCCATTTCATTATTGATGGCAATTGGGGTTGTTTCCAGTTTTTGGCTCTTATGAATAATGCTGAAAATTCTTCTACATGCCTCTTGAGATACTTGTGCAAGCATTTCTTTGGGGAACGTCCTGGTAATGGAATTGCTATCTTATAGGGTATGTATATGTTCAGTTTTAGAAGATACTGCTTAAAAATTTCCAAATTCTTTGTATTAATTTAACATTAACCAACAGAATATGAGAATTCCATTGTTTCATGTTCTTGCATCTCTTGATACAGAAAGTCCATTTGATTTTAGCCATTCTAGTGGGTATGCAGTAGTATTTTACTGTGCTATAATTTTCCGGGTGACTAGTTCTGTTCCACACTTTTTCATAGATTTATTGGTCATTTGGATGTCTCTTGCCCATTTTTCTTTTGGGTTGTGTGTTTTTTCCCTATTGATTTTTGTATGTATGTTTTATTTATCCTGCATATAAACCCCTTCTCAGTCATATGTGTAGCAATATTTTGCTCATTTTTTTGACTTGTTTTTTTAACTTTCTTAATGCCATCTTTTGATGAACATAATTGCTACATATTAAAGTGGTTTAAATGATCATACCTCCCCCTTATTGTTAGAACTTTTTGCTGCTTTTGTAAGAAATGAGCTACCTAACTCAAGGTTGTGAATACATGATTTTGTATTATGAAACTGTATTGCTCTCCTTTTCATATCTAGGTCTACTCTCTATCTGGAATTGTCTTTGTTTGTGAGACATGGGTAACATTCATTTTTTTCCATGTGGGTATACAATTAAACCAACACCATTTATGGTAAAGCCCATCCTTTATTCACTGTGTTTAAGGGCTATTTTGCCATAAATCCAGTGAGTATACTTATGGACTCTCTGTTCCATTACACTGGTCTATTTTTCTATCCTTATGCCAACAAAACACTGCCTTAATTATTGCAGCTTTATAATGTCTTGATTTCAGTAAAACAAATCCCCCTTTATTTTCCTTCAAGAGTGCTTTTGCTATTCTTTTTTCTTTTTTTTTAAAGACTATTTTTTTTAGAGCAGTTTTGGGTTTACAATAAAATTGAGAGGAAAATACTAAGATTTTTCATATATTCCCTGCCTCCACACATGCATAGCCTCTCCCATTATCAACATCACTCACCAGAGAGGTAATTTTTTTACTAAGAATGAACTTACAGTGACTCATCATAATCATCCAAAGTCCATTGTTTACCTTAGGGTTCACTTTTGGTGTTGTACATTCCATGGATTTGGGCAAATGCATAATGACATATATCTATCATTATAATGTCATACAAAGTATTTTCACTGCCTTAAAAATTCTCTGTGTTCTGCTTATTCACCTCTTCTTTCCCTTTTCCACCCTTGGCAACAACTGGTCTTTTTATTGTCTCCACAGTTTTGCTTTTCAAGAATGTAATATTGAAATCATACAGTACGTAGCTTTCTCAGATTGGCTCCTTTCACTTAGTAATATGCATTTAACATTCTTCCATGGTTTTTCATGGCTTGACAGCTTATTACTTTTTAACACTGAACAGTATTCTATTATCTGAATATACCACAGTTTATTCACTCACCTACTGAAGGACAATCTTGGTTGCTTTCAAGTTTTGTCAATTGTGAATAAAGCTGCTATAAACATCCATGTGCAAGTTTTGGTGTTTTTCACTCCTTTCAGTAAATACCAAGGAGAATGATCACTAGATTGTATGAAAAGAGTATGTTTAGTTTTGTAAGAAACCATCAAACTGTCTTCCAAAATGGCTGTACCATTTTGCAATCCCACCAGCAATGCATGGAGAGAGTTCCTGTTGTTCTGCATCCTCACCAGCATTTGGTGTTGTCTGTGTTCTGGATTTTGGCCATTTTAATTGATGTATAGTGATATCTTATCATTGTTTTAATTTGCATTTTCCTAATGACATGTGATGTGGAGCATCTTTTCATATGCTTATTTGCCATCTGTATATCTTCCTTGATGAGGTGACTGTTAAGGTCTTTGGCCCATTTTTTACCTGGGCTGTTTGACCTTTGGCTGTTCTTAGCCCTTTGTGTTTTCTTATAAATTTTAGAATCACTTTGTCTAGCTCCACAAAAAAAACAAAAACAAAGAACCTGTTGAGATTCTGACTGGGATTGCATTGACTTTATAAATCAATTTGGGGAACTTAACTTCTTTATAACATTGACTCCTCCAATATATAATCACAACATTTCTTATCATTTTTGTAGCTCTTTTAAAATTTACATATAAGATTTATAATTTTCTATGTGGAAATGTTGCACATATTTTGTACATTTATTTTGAGTATTAATATTATTTGGTGCTATGTAAAGAGCATCTTTACATATATTTTTAAAATTATGTGGTTGTTTGTATTTAAAAGTAAATACAACTATTTCCTGATGGGTAAAACATCTCTTTTTGAAAATATAATGGTAGGCAACTGAGGGACTATGTAGAGAATAAAGATAATGCTGAATATTTAAAGGTAAAATTCACATAGTTTTTGATGTTATTTGTGAATCATTCATTCATTCATTCATTCAAACCTTGATGAATACCTTCCATTTACCAGATACCATGAGATTCATGAGGGACATAAGATGGTCCCAAATACAATGTAACAATTCTGTAAAAGAGGCATGTATAGTACTGTATACATGCCTCTTTTACAGAATATATATATTTTATATATATATTTATATATTTTATATTTTATATATATTTGATGTTCTCTCTCTCTATATATATATTCTCTGTACATATATACACATTATGACATATATATAAATTTTCTTTTTTCATGTGTATCATCTAATTTAATCCCTTTGACAGTCTTGCGAATTTAGTTTTATTAATTCTTGTGGTTGGAATGGAAACTCATACAGGATAGATAATCTCTCCTTAGGTCCCACAAGTTATAATTATGGGGCTGGTACTCAAACTCAGGTCCTGGTCTCTGAGGGAGGAGCCCATTCCCCTGTATCATAAACTTTCCTTGGCACTGAAGTCCCACCAGTCTATAAGGTGCAGGGTTCCCAGGGGAAACATTCTGATAAGTGGAGGTCAATGATGAGATCAGCATGCATTCCCCTGGAATGTAAACTCCGTGAGAGCATGTGCATAGTAGATGACATGGCAAGGGAATGGCCTGCACAAATGAAATGATTACAGGCATCTCTTTGATCTTTAATGGTAAGTTTAGTTTTCTAAGTTGTTTTTTTCCAGCTTGTAAGCTAGGATCTGAGTCACACCACAATAAAGCAGTTGAAAGCACATTTTAGCTCAGACTTAAAGATCCTGAAAATAATCATAATTTTGAAAGCAAAACGTGAATCATTTTTAGATATCACTTTATTCAAGTCATTTGCTGTAATTCCTTGTCATATATAATTAACTGGCTCATCAATTCACCTTCTGACCCTCAATAAATTTGAGAAACTTATAAAAATATGTAATTCTCATTTGAAAGGTATATTGGACTGTATCCTCATGCCTATATCACTAGTACTTTGTCAAAACCTTGGGGGATGTGAGTTATCTGTTTCAAATCAATGGAGTAATTTTAGATATAATTTACTTAATTTCTTCTAGTTCCATATAACATGACAACAGTAATTGTAAATTTAATTCAGAATTTTTTTTTTTTTTTTTTTCGGTACGCGGGCCTCTCACTGTTGTGGCGTCTCCCGTTGCGGAGCACAGGCTCCGGACGCGCAGGCTCAGCGGCCATGGCTCACGGGCCCAGTCGCTCCACGGCATGTGGGATCTTCCCTGACCGGGGCATGAACCCGTGTCCCCTGCATCGTCAGGCAGACTCTCAACCACTGCGCCACCAGGGAAGCCCAGAATTTTAATTTATGAATGTGTTACAGAATCATAGGAATGGAATATTTTTCATATGTAAATATGAATTTTCTAGGTTTTCTATTCTGTTTTAGAGGGCTGTTTACTTCTGCTCCAGTAATACAAAACTACCCTAATCATTATAACTTTCTGCATTTTTAAGAACTGAGGTAAAATTAACATAACATAAAATTAATAATTTTAAGATATACAAATTAGCCATATTTAGTACATTCACTATATTGTGTAATCACAATCTCTATCTAACTCCAAAACATTTTCGTCACTCCAAAAGAAAATCCCATACCCATTAATAGGTCAGTCTCCAGGCCCCCTATCTCCAGACCCTGGAACCATCAATTTGCTTTCTGCCTCTATGGATTTACCTATTCTGTATATTTCATATACATGGAGTCATATAATAGGTGACCTTTGTGTCTGGCTTCTTTCACTTAGCACATTGTTTCCAAGGTTCATCCATATTGTAGCATATGTCAATACTTCATTCCTTCTTATGGTTGAATAATATTCACTTGTATGGCTGTACCACATTTGTTTATTCATTCATCAGTTGATGAACACTTGGATTGTTTCCACCATTTGGCTACTGTGAAGTGTTACTTATTTTTTATCTCTCACCCACTGCACCATTACCAACACTGGTCATATATACACAATATGAGTCTGATGACGGTACCTCATAAAAGAAGCTATTCCAATATTAGTCAGCAGTAATTGTTGGATAATTTCTATATCTAGCCAAAAATTTGTGTTATCTAATTCCATTAAAATTACTTTAAAATGTATATATAAATCACTCAAAGGAGAAACTGAAAAAACATGCTTAGCTGCATATGATCATATTTAAAAAAACAATCAATTTATCTAATATTTTTTAATTCACTAAAAAATGCTTTAACTCCTTTTTACTCTAATGGGAAATCCTTAACTTATGCAGCTCTATGAACCTTGCTTTCATTCACTTGGTAATTCCTAGAAATTTCTCCTCCTCACACTATTGCCTGCATTCACAGGGATTTTTTTATTTTTGGCATTTTGCAAGAATTTTTGAAAGCTATCTTTTTACTTAGAGCTGAAAATTCTGAAGTATTCCCTTGAGGATTCAAATTTTGTTTGTGTGGAAAAAGAGGGGACCAGGAGGAAGGAACCAATTCTAATAGTATTGCAGAAAGGCTACTGTTTAATGCTCCTCTCCTCTAAAAATAAATGCAAACCCCAAAACTAGCAATTTTTTTTGCACTTTAGCCTTGAATGCATCACATCACATCCTATCAGTCACTTATTGACATTATTTGTCATCCTAGAACATTTCATAGTATCACTTATGTCTGAGCCACTTTCCCTAATAAGGGTTTTAGATGGATATGGATATATAATAAATCGAAGTTTTACTCTCAGGTGAATTTACATTTTCTTGGCTATAGATAAGCAGTAACTGAAGTGAAAAGCTGTCTCTTCTTACCCACTTTGGATGTAATGCCCCTGCAAGTGTCTCTTTGCCACCTCTGTGCTATTGATGGTGTCATTAGCTCAGTCTCAGTAGGGACAAAGCATTTTATACATGGAACAGAAATGCTTTTATACTGCTAGATGAGTTTTCTGGGATTTCAAACACTGCCAGTTTTATTAAAGATGGATGCCTACACAGTATAGGAGCATTAATTGAAGTTTATTCAAGGTACCCATTGTGAGAAGCTTGGTTTTTAAAAAATACCTTTATTTTCTTTTACTAGACTTCATTACAAAGGTTTCTTGCTTTATCTTCATTACTTTTTTAGGCTTGTCTGTATTTGCACTTTGGCCAAAGCAAAAGATGAGTTCCAAGTTGTAAGCAAACATCAAATAGACAGGACTAAAATTATTCGCAAGATAGCCTTTTGGAAAATAGTCCTATTACAGACTGTTTGCGTACCCCAAACTCATGTTGAAACCCTACCCTCCTTTCTCATGTCATGGTATTAGGAGGTAAGGCTGTTGGGAGGCAATTAGGATTAGATGAGGACCTGAGGATAGAGCCCTCATGAATGGGATTAGCACACTTATAAGAGTCACGAAAGAGCTTGCTTCCCTTCTCTGCTCTCTACCATGTGAGAATGCAAGGAGAAGTTGGCTATCAACAACCCAGAAGATGGCTATCACCAGAACCTGACCATGCTGGCTCCCTGGTCTCAGACTTTCAGCCTCCAGAACTGAGAAGAAATAAACTTCTGTTGTTTATGAGCCACCCAGTGTATAGTGCATTTGTCATAGCAGCCTGAATGGAGTAAGACTTTGCTTTCCACTTAGAGTGTCTTATTTTATGACTATTGTTGCTAAAACAAAAAGAATGTTCTTAATAAGCCATTCAGTGCATTTAAAGGGCAGTGTTATTTATTTATTTCTTCTCATGTTTGAAATTGTCTTATGTCTTCTTTGGTCAACATAAATCAGGTCAGTGTTCTGTGGCCTGGGTGTAGACATGATACACACCTCCTGTGGTACACACAGGATAAGGGTCTGTACATGATGCAGGATTCTAGAAAGGGATAAATTGCTACAGATGTAAAATGAGATGAAGTGACTTGCCTGAGGTCAGGAGTACACCCAATGTCAATGTTGGCAGAAGCAAAGTATCTACAGATCCCAAAGTAATGTTTTTTCACACAGTATTTTTGATGTAAAGGTGTAAAGAATTGCACAGGGGATGGCAGGGGCAGATGACATCAATCTTGATATGATTCTCCACTTACATGACAGTTGACCACCAAGAAATAAAGAGTGGTACTTGTTTTCCTATTAAAGATTGTGTAAACTGCAACTTTTTAAATAGTCTAGTTTTTTCTTATAATCAAGTTCCTTTGTCTAATAATTGTAGAAAAGAAAGGTGAAGATGTACAGTAACTTTTATAAAATAAGCAGTGATAGCAATTTGATAAATGTATTTTGGATTTCATTTAAGCATTACTCCATTAGATAATATATAACAACAAGAAGAGTAGAATAAACCATCTGGGTTGAAAACTGTTGGAGAAAGAGACTTAGTTGGAAGCTTGTACATTAAATGAAAATATTGTACTGTAAGAGTTTGATTTTTGCATGCATGGTGGCAGGCAATTAATTTCTTGGCTGTGTTAACTCATGCTTTTTAATTCAAAGCTAAACATCTGGCATTTGAAAGAATGCTTAAAAATGCAACTTATAGATAAGCCTATTTAGAATACAGTAAACTGAGGGCATCAGGTAAGTAGAGTTATGAAAAAATCTATGCTTGTAAACACCATAACTTCTTTCCCTGCCCTCAACTCTCTTCCCACCTCTAATGCATCTCTTAGGGGACTTCTTTTTCAAGCAATCATTTAATGAGGGGTTACTATGTGCCAGGTATTATACTAGGTGATTTACACAGATTATTACATTTAATTCTCAAAACAACCCTGTGAGTGAAGGTTAACTGGAACTGCTGTGAAATCTTTTTTGACGTAGAACTCACTCTGAATTGACAACTCAAACCTGGCATATTTTGTTCCAGAATCCAAAAAGACCCACCAAGCATTGTGTCTCTTTCTTTGTGGTAAGTGAGAGGGTATAGCAAGTTTCTCTCACTTTCTAAGTGATATCCTGACATTTCTTAGACATGGACCTCTGAAACTTCTCCAGTTTATCTTTCACCCTCTGATGTGCATGGGTCTTATTAAGGCATCTAGGGTTCTTCATTCCTGATCCTAAGCTTCATTTAATATAACACTGTTAATATAATAAACAATCCAGCATGACATTCTATGGCATATAAAGACTATAGGGACTCTATGATGAGAGAGGGCCTGAGGCAAAATGGTAAAGATACACTTTGTCTCGGAGAAGCTAACTACTTCTCATTATCTTTTTAGATTTTTAAAAAATGCGTTAAGCCAACAGTTGTATTCTAGTACTGGGGACTATAGAGATTTTTCCTTATATGGAGCTGCAGATTAAGTTTGTGATAAGGCTCAGTCATTTTCCAAGACTTATCAAGCTTTGCACCAGCCAAACAGGCTGTTGAAATGGGCATATGGTATGAATCAATTCTCCTGCATTTAAAGCATCTTTTGTTATGGACTTAATGTTTTCAGTTTACCCAGGCAGTGGTATCACTTTTAGATTGCTGTATTTTGAGGAGGGTGGGGAAGAAAGGGTGAGGGGATGGGAAGTTTACTGAAAGCAGAAAGAATATCCATATGGAGAGGGCCACTGGACAGAAGCTGTGACATTCAGAGGAGACGGAGCCAACTCCCGGCCTCCATCAAGGAGGGACCTAGGTAGGGCTTCCCTGGTGGCGCAGTGGTTGAGAGTCCGCCTGCCGATGCAGGAGACACGGGTTCGTGCCCCGGTCTGGGAAGATCCCACATGCTTCGGAGCGGCTGGGCCCGTGAGCCATGGCCGCTGAGCCTGCGCGTCCGGAGCCTGTGCTCCGCAACGGGAGAGGCCGCAACAGTGAGAGGCCAGTGTACCACAAAAAAAAAAAAAAAAAAAAAAAAAAAAGGAGGGACCTAGGAAAAAACACAGATGCCCTGAACTCATCCTTCTCTACCCTCCCAAATGTGCTGATGCCTCCTATTGGCCAAACCAACCAGAAGCCAGAGGGGGCTGCAGCTATCAGTGCGTACCACAGAGATCAGCCTCTGGGAGAACAAGCAGAATAAATAAGGATGAGAGTATGGTGGGTGGGAATAGTGATTACTGAAAATAGCCAAAATACAGGCCTTTCACAATTTAAGTACATTGCTGCTAGTTGTGAGAGGGAAATGAACAAAGCTGTAAAATTATGAAGTTTACAGCATCTTACACATTTCTTTCAAGCACGAATCTTGGTCTACATTTTACTGACCCTGTTCTTGCATGTCACTGGAAGCTCAGTTAACTTCTGTGACTAGTTCTGAATTCCTGTACTTGGGATCACCCTTTCCATCCTTCTTTGTTTAAAGCTGGTCATTTGAACCACTTCCTACAGAACGGCTACATTTTCAAGCATCTAGATCTGAAGATGCAAGATAAGTAAATAAAAAAAAAATAAAAATGCTTTGATTTCCAGGATCTTATTGGCTGGATAAACATCATTCCACCGAAGCTCTTCTCCATTAAAAATCTGCTCATATCTGTGTCTTTTCTCTCAGGGATTGACTAGGGATTATTTCTGTTTTTTCCTTTGGTTGGATGGAAGTATTTGGGGATGACACTTGCAAGTACCTTATGCCTCTCCTAGCTATTTCTTAATATAACTATATTTGCTTGTTATTATTTCCTGTGTCATGTAATCAAATATTTACCTTCTCCATAGCAGCAATAACGTTCTTAACACCATTTACTTGCTTCTACAATAGAGCTCTTTTGACTAATTCTTTTTTTTTAATTCTTTTTTTTTAATGTCCAAAAATGTGCGTTTTACATTACATGTTGGAGGGAGCTGGTGCCAACCAAGTGGCTGTGGAATGGAGAAGTTTTTGTTCTGTTTTGTTCAATCTTGTGTTTCTGGGTGGGGTTTTGAGCTCGTAGATCGTGAAATACCAAAATCATATATGTGGAATCTAATGTACAATTATTTCTAAATCATAAATAAGCTGTAAGTAGTAAATTGAGATTCCAAGTATTTTAAGACACAACAAAGCAATACCTCTTTAATTTTCCACTTCAGAGAAAGCCCCTCACCAATCAAACGTTGTTTGCCTCACATTGAATTCTAAATAATGCAGGGGAATTGACATTCCAGAAGAAAGATACTCCTAAGACTGACAAGAATCCTCATTCCTTTCTGAATTTATATAGGCTAGAATTTGAGTTTAACAACTATAGGAAAATTTAAAGGGAATAATTTAAAACTTAGAACATGTATTTTCTCTTACATTGGTTAAAGGACTTTGGACTACAAAAAAAAAAAAAAAAGAAAGAAAAAAAGAATGAAATCACCCGTGATAAAACATCTGGTTGAGTTTTGCTGTTTCTTTATATTTTAAGCATTCCAGCTTTCCGAATTTGAATGAATAATATTTAAGTGGGATAATTGTTACTGTTCGTAATGCTTATCTTTCACAAGAGAACATTGCATTGTTTGTGGAACCTTAGTACTGTGGGAAATTATTGTTTTTCATTCAATTTACTTAAACTTTTTGGTGAACATTGCATACCCTAGCAGAAATGGTGTGGTTTAGAAAGTAGATATTCTAGCTCTCAGTGACTCAAACTCTCTACTCAACCAAACCCAGGGTGAAAATGTCTGTTGGAACACAGAACTCCTTGTCCAGTAAGTGCACCCCTTAAAGAAAGGAATTTGGGCAGAGTCTGGTAGAAGCATAAATGAAACACAGAGTTTAGTTATATCAGGATGAGCTTCCACAGGAGTTAAATGCTTGCTTATCCCCCAGGGGAAACTACAACTATTAAAGACAAAATTTAGGGCTGTTTTTAAGTGAAGAAGGATATTCTTGTTTGATTTTATTACATGCAGATTTTGCTTTTACAATATGTGGAATAGATGGAAAAATTCAATTACCATCGTAGCAGTTTTTGCATATCTATTCCATTTGAAAGATAAAGATGATGAATATAACTTCCAAATTACCATTAATTTATGTGTTTCAGTGAAGATCAGCTGGTGTATTATTCCTTAGATAATGGAGCATTTTTAAAGAATTTTTATTATGGCAAATTTTAATTGTCTAAAAAGTAAGAGAATAGTATAATGAAATCCCATTACTCATCATCAAGCTTTAAAAATCTTGAGCACAGAATTAGTATTTTTTATCATAATTTCATAAAATTTGAGAATTATAAAGTCTACAAGACATCAACCCAATATTATGACAGTATTTTGCAGATGTGGTGGTTGAGAGCTAAAGAAGTTGAGCGAGAGCCATGTAGGGAGCCTAGGTCCATTCCTGGAAAGTGGTAGGTCACCACTACTATTGGTAGTAGAGAAACTTCAGCTTTGGTGAAAAATCTTTATCAGAAGTAGAAGAGCTTAGGGAAATGGTTGAGAAGCACGGATGTCTAAACCCCCCAAAGAAGGTGGAAACATTAACAATTAGAACCACCAGCTCTCAGAGGGGCAATCTGAAGTGGACAGTGTGCAGCCAAATCCCCAGATCCAACAGTTCTGTAAGCAGGATGTCCCCTGACACTCAGGACTGGAAGACTGCTCTGGTTTGTCCTAAGAGCCAACTACTCTGTGGTAGAATTATGGGTAGAGAAGAGCTGAGGCAGTGAGTGACAGATACTGAGGGGGATTATGCAGCCAATTACAGGGGGGAAAGAAAAGAGAGGCAGAAGCTAAGATCAGAATCAGAGATCAATTTTGATTGCCCTCCCACGTGTGTGTTTGTTTGTTTTAACATCTTTATTGGAGTATAATTGCTTTACAATGGTGTGTTAGTTTCTGCTTTATAACAAAGTGATTCAGCTGTACATATACATATATCCCCATATCTCCTCCCTCTTGAGCCATGTGTTTTTTAAAAATGCTAACTAAAAGAATTTTGGACTTTGATGATTACCTCTTTGTTTATGCATGAACTCTTTATGTAACTGTCAAGTGGTGGTGCAACTTCTTGTACTTTAGAAACATCTGGAAGCCAGTACTCGTGCTTGTGTAGAATCTTCACTGAGATTTTTTTCCAGGACAGGGCCTAAGGTTCCAATAAGCAGGGCTTGCCTGAAACTCTGACATGCACGTGCCTACTTTTAATCAAGTGTGCTAGAATCGTTTATCCACCGACTTCCTTTGAAGACAAAATGAGACAATAAAATTTTATGTTTCTGTTATAGAAACTCCCAGTCTTTTAAAATGTTACTATTCTCTCCATTTTTTTTTTATCTGAAAGTACTAATTAGGTAAAAATCTCTTTGTCATGTCTTCATATTGTCTTCTTCAAATTATAAAAAAAGGATCACTTTTGGCCATTTTCTAATTTCACAAATTGAAAGCATAATATTTTTAAAATAATATTACCCTATAAAGCAAAATATCTTAAAATCTGGCCAAATATTTTGCTTATTTCTTCTATTTTAACACGTGTGTTTTACGAAATCTCAAATCCTGTTGTAGTCCCTGGGTGTACATAAAGAATGCTGAATTTAGGCTACTATTTGGTCAATTGGTAGGAAACATCTTTCTATTAATACAGTTTGTTGTTTTAGAAATTCAAACAAGCGTATAAGCAATATCTCATTCAAAACTTAGTCTTTCGCAGTTTAGGAGTAATTTAAATCAGACAACAGAATTTTTATGAGAATCAAAGTGTCTAAAGTGAGACTGGAACACTTACCAAAGAAAAGAAGTTTGTTTTTTTTTCTTTCTATAGTTCAGTAGTTCAAAAAATATGTGACGCAATCAGCAATCATTAGCATATTTTTTCTGGCATAGTTTTTCTGATTAGTCCACTCTAATTGAAGAGTAACCTTAGGGAATAGCTCACAAGGTGTTAAATTTGATTGGTGAAGAGCCACACATGGATCAGGGGACATGGATTCTATCAGTGTGGTTTAGCTGTACATTGCTCTGTGACATCTGATGGAGCAGCCATGGAGAAACACAAGTGGGTTGGGGATAGTAAGGGAAGGTCAAAGACAGGAAGTACACGTATGGTGCACAGATAGACTTCACTTAATTTGCATTTGTGCCTTTGGCTGATTTCATTAGGATAGTAACATTTCCATGTTTTCCTCTGTCCCTTGATTTGCTATTCAACAACGCTTATAATCAAGACTTTGATTCTAATGCCTGTCTAAACCTATTCTCTAAGTTTAAGTACTTTGTCATTTGTCCTTACCTTAGAGAAACTGACAAACTATACATTGTCACACTTAAAATCTTGGCTTTGTATTCTTTTGATCAAATATACCCACTTTTCTTACTCAACTTCATACCAAGACTGAATTAAAATTTTTTAAAAAGATTTCTTTTGATTACTGAACGATTCCCTAATAAGTATTGGTGTTGAGGACAGAAGGCAAATTACCTCACTATTTCTGTTTATTTTACTGCTCTGTTTCCAATGTAGGATGCTTATTCATTCAGCTACAGTAGGCCAAAAAAGAAGGGTAGTTCCAGCTGTGAAAAACTGATAATCTGAGCTTTTCTTGGACTAGAGGCTGATGAGTGAATGAAGATAAATATATCTGAATATTTATGAACACTATATATTCTAGATTTTGACAGTTTGATTTCACTCTCGCTTAGCTCTTTCCAAGTGACAAAGTAACCACTTGATGTATTAGAGCATTTTTAAAAAGGGGAGGGGGGAGACACTCAGAGTACCTTTTTTTAAAATCACAGCATATGCCACCTTCATATGTCTTCCTCTACTTCCCCCCCCCCGCCAGGTTACAAATATTCATCAGTCATTTCTACCTTTACCAATTAAACACTGATGAATTGAATGCCATTGATTACGAAGTGGTACACTGAAATACTATAATGTTAGATTGCATATCATTTAAAAATATCTTGATTACTTAAAAACTCAACTCTTCAAATATTCAGAACAAAACTACTGTGATTTTACATTGATAAATTTCTAAACATGTCATATTCTTAGAAAATAACTAATAGACTTGGAAAGTATATCATTATTGTCTATGTCTATCTCTCTCTAACCTGCTTCCTCTATTTGTATTTGTATAAATATGTATAAAAATGTCTATAATATATACTAAGTATATTTTAAATGTTATAAATATATTGTCACAAGAAAATATAAAGGTTTGTTTATGATCTCAAAACAAAAATGCATTAAATGTTTGAAGTGTGTTTTAACATATGTGTGAATTCGTTGAAGCCAGAGGTGAAAAGGACTTTGCAGTGTAGTAGAATCAGTTCTGGTCTTTCTTTGTCTAATAAGTAAAGTGTCCTGTTTCTATGGAAATTGCTTTTGGGGAAAACAGTAACTACTATTTTAAATGTTAAAATACCCATGGTGTCATAAAATCAATAGAATGATTTACTGTTTAATGATAGAAACACTCTTAACATTTAAAATATATTGTACATTTTGAGCACAGCACATATTTTATAGCTTAAAACTAAATTTCAAGGAGTTTCTTTTGTTATTAAATGAATGATAAACTCAGTGCCCCTCCAAACATCTACTATATATTGCTTTTAAGAAAAATATTTTTAAAATTGTGTATAATATTTGGTAGTACATTGTGAAAAAAAGTCCCTTTGACCAAAGTTGGTCAAATTGGCCTGGATGGTAACGCCATAAAAGAAACAAGACAAAACTACGTTACCACAAAAAATAGAGACAATTTTTGTTGGAATAATTTTTACAGGTGATTTTTAACAGATTAAGTATGACATATATGTTTTCATGTAATTAAATTGCATAACACTTTCTTTCATTTAGCCAAACATTACCTATTCTCTGCTAAATTAATATGACCCATTACATTCATGATGTACTGCGGAAATGCTCACTCAGTTTCAGCATCTTTTATAGCACTTGTTGGAAAATATAGTAACTGTCTTCTTCAAAGTCAATGCAACTGCATCTTTGCAGCCCTGCCCAGAGCTTTTTGTAGACCATCTTGCTGTTTTGCATAGTACAATGATTATGTTCTCATTTGTCTGGATTAGCCATTGCTCCACACCACACTTGAGCTGATGGATTCTGGAAGGCAATGGGCAGAGGTGGCAGTCTTTTCTTTTCAGATGTTCACACCTCAAGGCATGTCCAGATTTGAAAAAGTTAAGAGGATTGGTGTTAGCTGGCTGAGAAAACAAGGAAAGGTTTGTTAACCAAAAGTTGAAGGAGCCTTCCTTCCTTGGTCTTCTGCCAGCTTTGGGCTCTTAACAAATCATTTGCAGACTACCTTGGCACCTTTAAGAAATATTAACAATATATCAGGCATTCCTTTCATCCTCCTTATTTACTTTCTCCTTTCTCTATTCCTTTCTTTCCTTTGTCAATAATGGGTTTGGGGAAGGGCTCTGTCAAATTTCGGGAAGTGTTGCCTCACTCAGAATAAAACTGATGTCAAGGAGTGGTGTCAGTGGAGATTTTCAGTTAAAAGGCTTCAATCAAAGCTCTATATTAAGGCAAGGGATACAATGTGAATGCTGATGTCACATAGGGTAACAGTCCTTTGACCTAAAGCGTATCATCTGTCTTTGTTGAAGTAATATTTTTTTTGTCTTTCCTAAAGTAATTCTTTATGAACCACATGAGTTAGCAAGGTATTACACCAAAATAAACCACAAATCAAAACTAAAGCAAAACCCCCCAAAATTATGTTAATCACTTACGTTCAAGAATCTTACATTGTAATAATATTTAAGGGAACTCTAAAAGTCTCCTTGATTTCTGAATTGCAAGTTCTATTTTCTAGATTTGTGCCTACTGATAATTTAAAGTTGATAGTTAGATCCTGTCTCCTGCTATCTATACTTTAACTTATATGGTACAAAAACATATTTCTGATTTATTTAAACAGTGTATTATATAAAAATAAATCTGTGTATATTAGAAAATATTGAATATAAAGAATAATACATTAATTATTCAGGTGTCCCAATCCAGAGAGCCTTCAAAATAAGAAAACTAAAACAAAATGAAAGAGAGAATTTTCAAATAAATATAGACAAAAATATCCCAGATGTGAAGAGAGACAAAAAATTTTTAGGTTAAAGGGGCTTGCCTGGTATCAGGCAGGATTAATGATAAGACCTATACACAAAGATATCCTGATGAAGTTTCAGAATTCTAAACCTAAACAGAGAATCCTAAAAGAGAGAAACAGATAACCCACAAAAAAAAAAATCAAGAATCTGACAAATCAACAATTGTAGCAGGAGCTGTGAACAATGGCTTCTTCCCCATGTTTATATCTGCTTTCTGAATTTCAGAAATTAGTTACTATTATCATATCTGTTGATAACTCCAATGCTTATCTTTTATTTTCTTCACTACTGGGGTGAAGAAACTAGAAGACATTTGAAAATTAGTTTTGAAAATTAGTTTTCTGCCACATAATATTCTCTCAAGAGGGAAGAAGTCCACTACCCTGACCTAAAATTTAGAATCTTTAGATTCCTTAATCAAAATGTCTTCATTTGACTTAAGTAGATCTGTGATTGCTGTCTGGCCAGGACTTATACTGTCAGCTGCCCTTTGTATTTCTGTGTCACTCAGCTGCCTGATTTCAATATTTTGCTTCAGAAGATGATGATTATCTTTCTGAACGGTACAGCTTTCAGTGCTCGTGATATCGATGTTTTTACCTTGGTAAATATTTCCTAATATGATGACAGTGCTCTTCTGACTCACAATAAAATTTTAAAATATAAAAAAATAGATTAAAGGCTATTACGGCACGTAATACTATAAAATTGAACATGCTGTAGTGCTATTGATGCTTTTGAGCGTGGAGGTTGCAGTCCAGTCACAGTGATGGGTAAGGCTGGTTGTCACAAATCTGTTTCTCAGCACTGAACTTTATCCCACTTAAATTGTCCAAAGAAATTCCAGAACATATAACAAAACGTCTCCTCTCCATTTTTATGTGAGATGAAAGAAAAATACTGCAGTAAGGATTTTGCTGACAAGTACATTGGAGGATCAACTACTATTTAGTTTTTATTCTTTTACATTAACAATGAAACAAAGCCTTAGGCAAACACTGAGTCACTAGTTATTACATAATTTTTTGACAAGAAGTTATATTATGAAAGCTCCCTTCTCAGAAGTAGATATTTTCTTAGGAGTCTTTAAGATGTTTAAGTCTCTCTTCACGTATTAGCTACTCTATAAATACTAAATGCTTTCTATAACAGTGCCATGTGAAGTTCTTTATCAAAAGCCTCACAACAACCCTATATTGAATGTTCAATCATTATCCCCTTCTTTCAGATGAGGAAATGGTAGCTTACAGAGATTAAGTAGCAGGGACAGGGTACTAACCCAGGCCCAACTATCTGTGATCCTGCTGTGCTCTGCTCCCTCTTTTAAATGAAGGTATTTCCTGTTTTACATGTCTGATTAGGAACCCTCTCAGAGGGATTATTGTTGAAGAGCTCTAAAGAAGTTGCTAAGAACTTTCATAAGAATCTCATGTAAATTTCATTTCATATATAACTGTGTTCATGAACCATGTTAACCTAAAAAACTGGACTGCCAGATATTTCTCCAGCAAAAATGGGTTTATTCAGGATCAGCAGAGAATTGCAGTTTGGGGTCTGCAGCCATGTTGAGCCACACGCTAGTTCCCACACGGGAAGGGAAGGAGAACACTTTTAGAGAGGGGAAAAGGGACTTGAGAGGGCTATAGTAAACAACGAGTCTATGGCTTTTCATTGGCTGAGTCCTTGCCAGGAAAGAAGAGGTGTCTTTTTTCTTCCTGTTGGGTTCTGCTATCCTTACAGGGCATGCAAGTTCTCCCAACCCTATTTGACTGAGATTTCTGTTTTTTAATTTTTCACAACCATTATGCAGGCTCAAGTCTCTTTTTGAAATCCTCTCTCTTTGTTACTCTACAACCTCAAAATAATTGCCAAATCCTGTTGTTTAGTATCTGTCTTCTCTACAAGGTAAGCTTTTGTCTTGTGAAGCAAGCACCATTTTGGTCTAATGATATTTCTTGTGTCTAGGAAAGTGTTTACTTAGAGGAGTTACTCAATAAACATTTGTTAGTGCAATGATATTTTTCTTACCTGTTTCCCATTTTCAACTCCTGCTGTCACCAAAGATGAAGATAGAGTCTTCAAAACTTTTCACCTGGGCTGTTAAGTACAGTCACCTTCTCTTGGTTGACATTTCAGTCTTCAGCCTCTTTCTGTTTCTCAAACCTGCCAAGCACATTGCTGCCCCAGGACCTTTGCATTCACTGTTCACTTGGTAGAAACAATCTTCTCCCAGGGGGCCATGTTGCTTGCTCCCATACCTCTCTTGGGTCTCTGCTCAAATGTCCTCCTATTAGTGAGAATGCCTATTTAAAATAGCAGCCCCTCTCCACCCATGGCTGGGTATCTGATTATTGAAATTTCATCCCGCTGTTTAAGGTTCAGCTTAATTCCTTAGGAATAGCTCAGGGTGAAGCCAGTTGGGTGGTAGTGCATACAATCACAGAGGTAGGGGGTCAAATGTCGAAGGCCTGAGAGACAATTTTGAGAACTATAACTTTTGCTATGAATGGGAGAAGGAGTTATTGAAGGAGAGAAATGAACAGGGAGATCAATTAGAAGGATATTTACTACTGTAGATGAGAGAGACAGACAGAAAGAATGGTATCTTGGAACCAGGTGTTAACAGAGGAAGATATGGATAATATATGCCAATGAAATAGATGTAGAGTGTGAGACAAAGAGAGGAGTCTAGAATGACCTTAAGGATTATGGCCTGAGAAATTGGAATGGTGGAATTTTTATTTACTAAGTCGAGAAAAACTTTGGGGGAATAGTTTTTAATGGGATGATAAAGATTTCAATTTAGGACATGTAAAGTTTGAGAAAATATTTGATATTTAAGTAAAAGGTGATAAATAACCAAATAGAGGGGTGAAGTAGACAGTTGCATGTAAAATTCTGGCATTTAAGGAATAAATCCAGACTTGGGATATGAATGTAGAAGTTGTCAGTGTGTGTGTGTGGTGAGGCTGGGAGAGATCACTAAGAAGTGAGGGCAAATAGAGAAGAGGTTCAGGCTGAGCCCTAGGACACTTCAGCCCTTAGATGAGGAGAAACCAGCAAAGGAGACTGGGAGAAAGCAGTCAATGTGATGGTAAGAGAACAAGTAGAGTGAGCTGTCTCAGAAGACAAAAGAAGGTGTTTCAAGGAGGAAGGAGAGATCAGCTGGGTCTGTACTTCTGATGAGTTATATAAGGTTTGGACTGAGAAATGACTAATAGAATGAGAAACATAGAGGTCATGCCCAGCCTTTAAAAGAGTTCTGGTGTAGGCGAAAAAATCTGGTATTCAAAGGAGGTGATAGGATGTAACCCAAGAAAAGAAAATATGTGCAAAGAGGACAGGAGTGTGAGGCAGATTTTGGAGAAAACAAGTAGTTCCCTTTCTAAATGAGAATTAATGGGTAGTTCCTGGCCATCAAAGGCTCATTACCTGGCATAGGTATGGGATGCATATATGTATGCATATATTTATGTGTGTGGTTGTATGAATATGGACCATTCAAAGTTTAAGAGCAGGACAGTAACACATCCAAAATTATGCTTTAAAAATATTATGGTGGCAGCAGTATAAGCAATGAATTTAGGAGACATAATGATTTCTCTAAGGGAATAGTGAACTGAATTTAAAAAATAAAGCTAAATTCAGCTTCACCTTTGTCATTGTTTCTTTAGATTTTTATTCAAACAAGCAGAGTTGACACAAAACAGTCTTGAGAAATGTGGGTAGTGAAATAACAATTGAAAATACATGGTTTAAGCATGAAATTAAAAAAAATCAGATTACAGACTTAGATTTAGTGTTTGTGTGTTTTATAAAATCTCAAAAATATATAGAAAACATTCATTTTGAAATTCTTGAGAAAAGTATACTTCATAGTCTATGGCAAAGATGTTTACTAGTTCATCTAATATAAAAGTAAATATTTAACTACAAAAAAATGTTTCATATGTGGGCTGGTGAAACTACTATGAATTATTCACTCCTTAAAATATATTTGTGTTTGTATTTTCATGGTCCATACAGCACTAATGTAAAACAGATTTTTAACAGTACTTGTACATTTGACAGAGCTGTCGTGGAGCTAATGTAATAATCATGTATCCGTGTATGATCAGTGATGTAATCATTTGATGTATATATTAATGTTTAGTAACTTATACCTAGAAACTGGTGCTATTATAAACTGATTTTCCAGAATAATAATATAGTGATTGGAACATTGGATTAACCGTCAGGTAAATTAGACCTGGTTAGCAACTCTGGATCTGTTTCATCATCTCAGAAAAACAGTATTTACTTTGTCTTCTTTTTAAGGTGGAAGGAAGGATCAAAGAAAAAATAAGATACATCCTCTTCCAGTGCATCATTAATGTTTATTAATATTTTAATACTATTTTATATTAATAAAGTAGAAATTAATTTTAATTTATATTATTTCTCAGTTTGTAAATTGTACCAAGAACCTGTGTATTAAAGTGTGAGTGTATATGTGTGTGTGTTTAAAAAAGAAACATTAGTGGAACAAGAAAGAATATTTTGGTATCTCATTTTTATTTGTTTCAGCAGATGTATTCGATTTTAAAATAGTAATATGAAATAAGAATTGAGCTGCTGAAATATTTTATAAACTATCTTATTACAACCAAATCCAGAGATCAAGTGTCACTTAGCTTTAGAAAACAAGCTTCATTTATTAAAAGAAAAACAAGGTCTTTCTTTCATATGACTAATGATAAGTACATGTTAGTTTTCCTCATATGTTTGCTAGATTTCTTTTCCCACCCTATATGTGATGACTTAAATTCTGTAATTTCTGCCACATTTGGGTCCAGATCTTCACTCCCGCACAATGTTGGAATGCCTATTGTTTGCGTGCTAATCTGTCTCACGCATTCCTTCTTTCTCCTGTGCTTGTGCTCCATTTGTTCTTGATTCATATTATACAATTTGAAGAAAATCAGTTTTCAATTTGGCCCACTACAATACGCACATATCCTTAGCACACTCTAGACACACTGGAAGAGAATTTATCATTTTGGCCCCTGATGGGTGCTCTTTCCCAAGAAGGCTTATGAATACATTTATTTTACAAAGAAAAAGTAATAAAAAAGACAGTCTACCTTTAGGACAAAATAAAGTACAGGTTGCTTGTTGGTGTCACCCCAACTCTCTATGGATCTCTTGCATTTTCTGCATGCCTTGTGAGTCTTAGAAGATAGATGTATCTTCTTCTTTACTCCCTCTTGAGTAAAAGGCAGGTATGTTTACTGCTCATTATAAAAGGTTCAGGTTTCCTGAACTAAAGGTTTCTTTCCTATAATGCAAACAACTGCATATGCAGGTGTCACCTAGTCCTACTTTCATCACCCTGTGGGAACTGGGGGCTTAAGGAAGCTACACAAATATGCAGGTTACTTGTTGCATGCTATAGACTGTATGTTTGTGTCCCTCTAAAATTCATATGTTGAACTTAATCCCCAATGTGATGGCTATTTGGAGGTGGGGCCTTTGAGAGGTGACTCCATCCTCATGAATGGGATTAGTGCTCTTATAAAAAAGACCCTTTTATAGAGAAAGAAAAAGAGTTCCCTTGCTCCTTCTTCCATGTGAGGACACAGAGAGAAGATGGCCACCTATGAAATAGGAAGTGAGTCTTCACCAGGCACTGAATCAGCCTTGATCTTGAACTTTCTAGCTTCCATAAGTGTAAGAAATAAGTTTCTGTTGTTTATAAGCCTCGCAGTCTATGGTATTTTTGTTACAGCAGCCTGAACAAACTAAGATATTGTGCTATGAGTAATAAAACTATTTCTCAAACTGTGGCAAGCTAAATAGTTAGCTTTCAAGTAAGATAGAATCTAATGACCTTCAGAGATTTTGACAGTTTTGGTGATGAAGATGGGATGCTGATAGAGACATGGCTTTCTGGAAGAAGGATGAAGGCCATGTGGGCCAATTAATGAGATCTGAGAGAAATCCATAGGTATCAGTAGCAAATGTCTTGGCCAAGATGAATGGTCAACTGGGCAATAAAAGATCCTCTACTTTATTGACTGTTAATGAGGAGGAATTGGGGAAGTTAACTACAGACTAAAGCATGTCTTGGTTGTTCTTAACTCCCCTCTGGGTGGGAAGAATTCTTTATCAATATGGGGGGCAGTCTCAGTTCTGCAGTTCAAAGATTCTTCATGAGTAGCCAGAAGGTTCTTCCCCTGTGATGGTTAATTTTATATGTCAACCTATCTAGGCCCACATACCCAGTTTTGGGTCAACTACCAGTCCAGATGTTGTTGTGAAGGTATTTTTTCAGATGTGATTAACATTTATATTAGTAGACTTTGAGTACAGCAGATTACCTTCTATAATATGGGTGGGCCTCATCCAACCAGTTGAAGGCCTTAAGGGACAAGACTGAGGTCCCCCAGGGAAGAAAAAAATTGGTCTCTGAATGCTGTTGGATTCAAGACTGTAACATCATCTCTTCCATGGGTCTCTACCCTGCCAACCTGCCTTGCAAATTTAAGACTTGCTATTTTCCACAAACATGTGAGCCAATCCTTTTTGTTTTTTTAACATGTTTATAGGAGTATAATTGCTTTACAATGGTGTGTTAGTTTCTGCTTTATAACAGAGTGAATCAGCTATACATATACGTATATCCCCGTATCTCTTCCCACTAGCTATCTATTTTACATTTGGTAGTGTATATATGTCCATGCCACTCTCTCACTTCGTCCCAGCTTACCCTTCCCCCTCCCTGTATCCTCAAGTCTGTTCTCTACGACTGCATCTTTATTCCTGTCCTGCTCCTAGGTTCTTCAGAACCATTTTTAAAAAATATCTTTATTGGAGTGTAATTGCTTTACAATGGTGTGCTAGTTTCTGCTTTATAACAAAGTGAATCAGGTATACATATACATATGTTCCCATATCTCTTCCCTCTTGCGTCTCCCTCCCTCCCACCCTCCCTATCCCACCCCTCTAGGTGGTGACAAAGCACCGAGCTGATCTCCCTGTGCTATGCGGCTGCTTCCCACTAGCTATCTACTTTACATTTGGTAGTGTATATATGTCCATGCCACTCTCTCGCTTTGTCACAGCTTACCCTTCCCCCTCCCCATATCCTCAAGTCCATTCTCTAGTAGGTCTGTGTCTTTATTCCCGTCTTACCCCTTGGTTCTTCATGACCTTTTTTTTTTTTTTAGATTTCATATATATGTGTTAGCATACGGTATTTGTTTTTCTCTTTCTGACTTACTTCACTCTGTATGACAGACTCTAGGTCCATCCACCTCACTACAAATAACTCAATTTCGTTTCTTTTTATGGCTGAGTAATATTCCATTGTATATATGTGCCACATCTTTTTTATCCATTCATCTGTCGATGGACACCTAGGTTGTTTTCACGTCCTGGCTATTGTAAATAGAGCTGCAATGAACATTGTGGTACATGATTCTTTTTGAATTATGGTTTTCTCAGGGCATATGCCCAATAGTGGGATTGCTGGGTCATATGGTAGTTCTATTTTCAGTTTTTTGAGGAATCTCCATAGTGGCTGTATCGATTTACATTCCCACCAACAGTGCAAGAGGGTTCCCTTTCCTCCACACCCTCTCCAGCATTTATTGTTTGTAGATATTTTGATGATGGCCATTCTGACTGGTGTGAGTTGATATCTCATTGTAGTTTTGATTTGCATTTCTCTAATGATTAGTAATGTTGAGCACCATTTCATGTGTTTGTTGGCAATCTGTATGTCTTCTTTGGAGAAATGTCTATTTAGGTCTTCTGCCCATTTTTGGATTGGGCTTTTTGTTATTTTGATGTTGAGCTGCATGAGCTGCTTATAAATTTTGGAGATTAATCTTTTGTCAGCTTCTTCATTTGCAAATATTTTCTCCCATTTTGAGGGTTGTCCTTTCGTCTTGTTTATGGTTTCCTTTGCTGTGCAAAAGCTTTTAAGTTTCATAAGGTCTCTATTGTTTATTTTTGTTTTTATTTCCATTTCTCTAGGAGGTGGGTCAAAAAGGATCTTGCTGTGATTTATGTCATAGAGTGTTCTGCCTCTGTTTTCCTCTAAGAGTCTGATAGTGTCTGGTCTTTAATCCATTTTGAGTTTATTTTTGTGTATGGTGTTAGGGAGTGTTCTAATTTCCTTCTTTTACATGTAGCTGTCCAGTTTTCCCAACACCACTTATTGAAGAGGCTGTCTTTTCTCCATTGTATATTCTTGCCTCCTTTATCAAAAATAAGGTGACCGGGACGTCCCTGGTGGCGCAGTGGTTGAGAGTCCGCCTGCCGATGCAGGGGACACGGGTTCGTGCCCCACTCTGGGAGGATCCCATGTGCCGCGGAGCGGCTGGGCCCATGAGCCATGGCCACTGGGCCTGTGTGTCCGGAGCCTCTGCTCTGTGGCGGGAGAGCCCACAGTGGTGAGAGGCCCGTGTACCACACACACACACACACACAAAACATAAGGTGACCATATGTGCCTGGGTACATCTCTGGGATTTCAATCCTCTTCCACTGACCTATATTTCTGTTTTTGTGCCAGTACCATACTGTCTTGATTACTGTAGCTTTGTAGTATAGTTTGAAGTCTGGGAGCCTGATTCCTCCAGCTCCGTTTTTCTTTCTCAAGATTGCTTTGGCTATACGGGGTCTTTTTGTTTCCACACAAATTGTGAAGTTTTTTGTTCTGGTCCTGTGAAAAATGCCATTGGTAGTTTGATAGGAATTGCATTGAATCTATAGATTGCTTTGGGTAGCATAGTCTTTTTAAAATGTTGATTCTTCCAATCCAAGAACCTGGTATATCTCTCCATCTGTTGGTATCATCTTTAATTTCTTTCATCAGTGTCTTATAGTTTTCTAAATACAGGTGTTTTGTGTCCTTAGGTAGGTTTATTCCTAGGTATTTTATTCTTTTTGTTGCAGTGGTAAACGGAGTGTTTCCTTAATTTCTCTTTCAGATATTTCATCATTAGTGTATAGGAATGCAAGAGATTTCTGTGCATTACTTTTGTATCCTGCTACTTTACCAAATTCAGTGATTAGCTCTAGTAGTTTTCTCTAGCATCTTTAGGATTCTCTATGTATAGAATCATGTCATCGGCAAACAGTGACAGCTTTACTTCTTCTTCTCCCATTTTAATTCCTTTTCTTCTTTTTCTTCTCTGATTACTGAGGCTGAAACTTCCAAAACTATGTTGAATAATAATGGTAAGAGTGGACAACCTTGTCTTGTTCCTGATCTCAGAAGAAATGATTTCAGTTTTTCACCATTGAGAATGATGTTGGCTGTGGGTTTGTCATATATCGCCTTTATTATGTTGAGGTAATTTCCCTCTATGCCTACTTTATGGAGGGTTTTCATCATAAATCGGTGTTGAATTTTGTCGAAAGCTTTTTTTGCATCTGTTGAAATGATCATTTGATTTTTCTACTTCAGTTTGTTAATATGGTGTATCACATTGATTGATTTGTGCATATTGAAGAATCCTTGCATGCCTGGGATAAACCCCACTTGATTATGGTGTATGATCCTTTTAATATGCTGTTGGATTCTGTTTGATAGTATTTTGTTGAGGATTTTTGCATATATATTCATCGGTGATATTGGCCTGTAGCTTTCTTTCTTTGTGACATCTTTGGTTTTGGTATCAGGGTGATGGTGGCCTTGTAGGATAAGCTGGGGAGTGTTCCTTCCTGTGCTATATTTTGGAAGAGTTTGAGAAGGACAGGTGTTACCTCTTCTCTGAATTTTTGATAGAGTTCGTCTGTGAAGCCATCTGGTCCTGGGCTTTTCTTTGTTGGAAGATTTTTAATCACAGTCTCAATTTCAGTGCTTGTGATTGGTCTGTTCATATTTTCTGTTTCTTCCTGGTTCAGTCTTGGATATTTGTGCTTTTCTAAGAAATTGTCCATTTCTTGCAGGTTATACATTTAATTGGCCTATAGTTGCTTGTCATAATCTCTCATGATCCTTTGTATTTCTGCAGTGTCAGTTGTTATTTCTCCTTTTTCATTTCTAATTCTATTGATTTGAGTCTTCTCTCTTCTTTTCTTAACGAGTCTGGCTAATGGTTTATCAATTTTGTTTATCTTCTCAAAGAACCAACTTTTAGTTTTTTTTTTTTTTTTTTTTTTTTGGTTTGCGGGCCTCTCACTGTTGTGGCCTCTCCCATTGCAGAGCACAGGCTCCGGACGTGCAGGCTCAGCGGCCATGGCTCACCGGCCCAGCCGCTCCGCGGCATGTGGGATCTTCCTGGACCAGGGCATGAACCCGTGTCCTCTGCATCGGCAGGCGGACTCTCAACTACTGCGCCACCAGGGAAGCCCCAACTTTTAGTTTTATTGATCATTGCTATTGTTTCCTTCATTCCTTATTCATTTATTTCTGATCTGATCTTTATGATTTCTTTCCTTCTGCTAACTTTGGGGTTTTTTTGTTCTTCTTTCTCTAATTGCTTTAGGTGTAAGGTTAGGTTGTTTATTTGAGGTGTTTCTTATTTCTTGAGCTAGGATTGTATTGCTATAAACTTCCCTCTTAGAACTGCTTTTGCTGCATCCCATAGGTTTTGGATCATTGTGTTTTCATTGTCATTTGTCTCTAGGTTTTTTTTTTTAATTTCCTCTTTGATTTCTTCAGTGATCTCTTGGTTATTTAGTAATGTATTTTTTAGCTTCCATGTGTTTGTATTTTTTTAGATTTTTTCCTGTAATTGATATCTAGTCTCATAGCGTTGTGGTCAGAAGAGATACTTGTTATGATTTCAATTTTCTTTAATTTACCAAGGCTTGGTTTGTGACACAAGATATGATCTATCCTGGAGAATGTTCCATAAGCACTTGAGAACAATGTGTATTCTGTTGTTTTTGGATGGAATGTCCTATAAATATCAATTAAGTCCATGTTGTTTAATGTATCATTTAAAGCTTGTGTTTCCTTATTTATTTTCAGTTTGGATGATCTGTCCATTGCTGAAAGTGGGGTGTTAAGGTTCCCTACTATGATTGTGTTACTGTCAATTTCCCGTTTTATGGCTGTTAACATTTGCCTTATGTATTGAGGTGCTACTATGTAGGGTGCATAAATATTTACAATTGTTATATCTTCTTCTTGGATCGATCCCTTGATCATTATGTAGTGTTCTTCTTTGTCTCTTGTAATAGTCTTTATTTTAAAGTCTATTTTGTCTGATATGAGCTTTCTTACTCAAGCTTTCTTTTGATTTCCATTTGCATGAACTATCTTTTTCCATCCCCTCATTTTTAGTCTCTGTGTGTCCCTAGGTCTGAAGTGGGTCTTTTGTAGATAGCACATATATGGGTCTTGTTTCTGTATCCATTCAGCCAGTCTATGTCTTTTGGTTGGAGCATTTAAACCATTTACATTTAAGGTAATTATCGATATGTATGTTCCTATTACCATTTTCTTAATTGTTTTGGGTTTGTTACTGTAGGACTTTTACTTCTCTTGTGTTTCCCGCCTAGAGAAGTTCCTTTAGCATTTGTTGCAAAGATGGTTTGTTGGTGCTGAATTCTCTTAGCTTTTGCTTGTCTGTAAAGGTTTTAATGTCTCCATCAGATCTGAATGAGATCCTTGCTGGGTAGAGTAATCTTGGTTGTAGGTTTTTCCCTTTCATCACTCTATGTCCTGCCACTCCCTTCTGGCTTGCAGAGTTTCTGCTGAAAGACCAGCTTTGAACCTTATGGGGATTCCCTTGTATGTTAAATGTTGTTTTTCCCTTGCTGCTTTTAATATTTTTTCTTTGTATTTAATTTTTGGTAGTTTGATTAATATGTGTCTTGTTGTGTTTCTCCTTAGATTTATCCTGCATGAGACTCTCTGTTCTTCCTGGACATGATTGACTATTTTGTTTCCCATATTAGGGAAGTTTTCCACTATAATCTCTTCAAATATTTTCTCAGTCCCTCTCTTTTGCTCTTCTTCTTCTGGGACCCCTATAAGTCGAATGTTGGTGCGTTTAATGTTGTCCCAGAGGTCTCTGAGACTGTCCTCAATTCTTTTCATTCTTTTTTCTTTATTCTGCTCTGCAGTAGTTATTTCTACTTTTTTATCTTCCAGGTCACTTATCTGTTCTTCTGCCTCAGTTACTCTGCTATTGATCCCTTCTAGAGAATTTTTAATTTCATTTGTTGTGTTGTTCATCATTGTTTGTTTGCTCTTTAGTTCTTCTAGGTCCTTGTTAAATGTTTCTTGTATTTTCTCTATTTTATTTCCAAGATTTTGGATCATCTTTACTATCATTACTCTGAATTCTTTTTCAGGTAGACTGCCTATTTCCTCTTCACTTGTTTGGTCTGGTGGGTTTTTACCTTGCTTCTTCATCTGCTGTGTGTTTCTCTGTCTTCTCATTTTGTTTAACTTACTGTGTTTGGGGTCTCCTTTTCACAGGCTGCAGGTTTGTAGTTCCCGTTGTTTCTGGTGTCTGCCTCCAGTGGCTAAGTTTGGTTTAGTGGGTTGTGTAGGCTTCCTGATGGAGGGGCCTGTTTTCTGGTAGATGAGGCTGGATCTTGTCTTTCTGGTGGGCTGGACCACATCTGGTGCTGTGTTTTGTGGTGTTTGTGACCTTATTATGATTTTAGGCAGCCTGTCTGCTAATGGGTGGGGTTGTGTTCTTGTCTTGCTAGTTGTTTCGCATAGGTGTCCAGCACTGTAGCTTGCTGGTTGTTGAGTGGAGCTGGGTCTTAGTGTTGAGATGGAGAAATCTGGGAGAGCTTTCGCCATTTGATATTACTTGGAGCTGGGAAGTCCCTTGTGGACCAATGTCCTGAACTCAGCTCTCCCACCTCAGAGGCACAGGCCTGACACCCAGCCAGGACACCAAGACTGTGTCAGGCACATAGTTCAAAAGAAAAGGGAGAAGAAAGAAAGAAAGAAAGAAAGAAAGAAAAGAAAGAAAGAAAGAAAGAAAGAAAGAAAGAAAGAAAGAAAAGAAGGGAGGGAGGGAGGGAGGGAGGGAGGGAGGGAGGAAGGAAGGAAGGAAGGAAAGAGTTATTAAAATAAAAAATAATTATTAAAAATTTAAAAAGTAATTTAAAAAGAGAAACAAGAGAGCAAGGAAACCAAAGAACAAATCCACCGATTATAACAAGTGCTAAAAACTATGCAGAAAAAAAAAAAAACCCTCAAATGATGGACAGACAGATCCCTAGGACAAATGGTAAAAGCCAAGCTATACAGACAGAATCACAGAAAGAACCATACACATACACACTCACAAAAAGACAAAACGGAAAAAAATACATATATCATTGCTCCCAAAATCCACCACCTCAATTTGGGATGTTTCTCTGTCTATTCAGTTATTCCACAGATTCAAGGTGCATCAAGTTGACTGTGGGGATTTAATCCGCTGCTCCTGAGGCTGCTGGGAGAGGTTTCCCTTTCTCTTCTTTGTTCTCACAGCTCCCAGGGTCTCAGCTTTGGATTTGGCCCCGCCTCTGCGTGTAGGTCGCCGGAGGGCGTCTGTTCTTCGCCCAGACAGGACGGGGTTTAATGAGCAGCTGCTTCAGGGGCTCTGGCTCACTCAGGCCAGTTGAGGGAGGGGCACGGAGTGTGGGTTGAGCCTGCAGCGGCAGAGGCTGGCGTGACGTTGCACCGCCTGAGGCGCGCCGTGCGTTCTCCCGGGGAAGTAGTCCCTGCATCACGGGAGCCTGGCAGTGGCGGGTTGCACAGCCTCCCGGAAGTGAAGGTGTGGATAGTGACCTGTGCTTGCACACAGGCTTCTTGGTGGCGGCAGCAGCAGCCTTAGCGTCCCATGCCCGTCTCTGGGTTCTGCGCTGATAGCCGCGGCTCACGCCCGTGTCTGGAGCTCCTTTAAGCAGCGCTCTGAATCCCCTCTCCTCGCGCACCAGGAAACAAAGAGGGAAGAAAAAGTCTCTTGCGTCTTCGGCAGCTCCAGACCTTTTCCCGGACTCCCTCCCGGCTAGCTGTGGTGCACCAACCCCTTCAGGCTGTGTTCTCGCAGCCAACCCCAGTCCTCTCTCTGGGATCTGACCGAAGCCCGAGCCTCAACTCCCAGCCCCGCCCGACCCGGTGGGTGAGCAGACAAGCCTCTCAGCTGGTGAGTGCTGTTCGGACCAGATCCTCTGTGTGGGAATCTCTCTGCCTTGCCCTCCGCACCCATATCTGTGCTCTCCTCCATGGCCCCGAAGTTACCCCCCTCTGCCATCCGCAGTTTCCGCCCACGAAGGGACTTCCTAGTGTGTGGAAACCTTTCCTCCTTCACAGCTCCCTCCCAGAGGTGCAGGTCCCGTCCCTATTCTTTGTTTTTTCTTTTGCCCTACCCCGGTACGTGGGGAGTTTCTTGCCTTTTGGGAGGTCTGAGGTCTTCTGCCAGCGTTCAGTAGGTGTTTTGTAGGAGTTGTTCCACATATAGATATATGTCTGATGTATTTGTGGGGAGCAAGGTGATCTTCACTTCTTACTCTTATGTCATCTTGAAGGTCGGATCCCTCATATTTTTAAAGGCTCTTATAATCTGATATGAAAAAGACAACCCATGCAATAGAAAACAGCAAAGATGATGAACAGGTGAATCATTGCAGAAAATCTCTCCCTGCTAACTTGGAATCACAGCAGAATATCTCAGAATGCCACAAACCTAACTTTCATATGCACTGGGAAACCAAAAAATTTGTGTGACTCACTTTCTTGCCATATTTGCCTTATTGTGGTGATCTGGAACTGAACCTGAAATATCTCAGTCATGTTTGTACTTTGTCTTGGCAGCTCAGCTGACTCATAGATTTTCTAAGATAGACCCTAAAAATTTATGGTATTTGTTAAGTTGTTTCTGTTTAGGACCCAAGGGGCCTGGTTGAGTTCAGTACCACCAGTTTCTCTCATCCTGCAATTGCAACTCTAATGAGATATTGTACGGAACAAATTAAATGGATTCGGTTCCAGCTCCTGTGGGTCAGATTAATCAGAGTTGGTGATGGAATGGCTTACTCATGAAAAATTTCACCAGATGTCAAGATGACTTAGAAGTGAGGGGTGGTTATTGTTGGGAGACAATATAGTTGTCTCATGTTTCTGAGGAGGATGTGAGCAGAGGCACTGACTATTGTTCTCGACTATCTTTACAAGGATGTTTGTAAAGGAACAGCCTTGAAAGACAGAGATAGTGTTTCCCTCTGGCACAGAAAGCAGGCTTGCTTATTGCTCATAATAAAAGATCTGAGTTCCCTAAGCTCAGGTTTCTTTCCTGTATTGCAACCCACGATGTGTGTGCAGTTGTTATTCAGCCTTCGTGTCGCCATCTGGAAATTGAGACTCTAGGAACTGCTATAAAATATGCTGATGCTCACACTGCTTGCAGTGCCTTGACTAATCAAGTGTTTGTCACTGACCTAGGAGGTTTATGTCTTCCGCCAGCATTCATGAAACTGTAGCAAGCCTAACTTGTTAGCTTTTAAGCAGGGTAAACTCTCAGACCCTTAACAATACTTGAAAACTGGAGGAAAATTCTCCTTCTTATTGAAAGGAAAAACAGGAAACAATTGAAATCTATTTCAAATAATCTGTTGGTCAATTGGGGGCCACAGTCCCCTTAATATCTGGGAAAATTTAAGGGCTTTTAATTCTCCCTCCTGTTTTCTGCACATTTCTAGATCAGTTGCAATGGATGCCTTCTGGACTCCTGCATAAACTTGATTCATTCTCTGAACGTGCTACTTATCTTGATTGTGGGGCTGCTTTTGTGGGAATATACACGTCAAGACTCATAAAACTGTACATTTTATATATGTGCAGCTTTTGTGTGTCAAGTATACCTCAATAAAACTGTAAAAGAAAAAGCAGAAAATTTGTTTTTGCTGTTTGTGACTATCCTGTTAGATTACACATCTCAAAACCCACTCACCCCTAGATTTTCAATAAAGTAAAATATATGTATTCAGTAAAAATAATTTTGTGTAAATATATATACATACATATATTTTTGAACTAAAAAATGGGACAAATATGGCAGAGAAGAGCATAACAAAAATTCAGAAGGTAAATCAGGTTATGTAGGAGACTAGAAGATCACAAATTTTTTTTGGTCATTTTTATAATACTGTGTATGTTACTTCTACATATGGCTATAAACTGCTAAATACATTGTTATTTTTCTTTAAAACTTTATTTTTTAAAAGGCAATAAAGAGGGCTTCCCTGGTGGCGCAGTGGTTGAGAGTCTGCCTGCCGATGCAGGGGACACGGGTTTGTGCCCCGGTCCGGGGGGATCCCACATGCCGTGGAGTGGCTGGGCCCATAAGCCACGGCCGCTGAGCCTGCCTGTCCAGAGCCTGTGCTCTGCAACGGGAGAGGCCACAACAGTGAGAGGCCCGCGTACCGCAAAAAAAAAAAAAAAAAAAAGGCAATAAAGATAAATTTTAAAGTCTTACATTTACTCACATTTTTACCATTTCTTCAGCATTCAGACCTCCATCTATTTATCATTTTCCTGATGCCTGAAGGACTTTATATATACAAATTTAAATTTTAATATATATTAAAATTAAATTTAAAAATATATTATTTATTGTATAAATTATATGTAATTTTATAGTGCAAATCTATTAAGCTTTTGTACATCTGGAAATATTTTTATTATATATTGTTTTGGAAATTATTTTTACCAAGTATAGAGTTTTGGTTGACATTGTTTTTCTTTCAGTATGTTAAGACATGGCTCTCCTGTTTTCTGCCTTTCCCTGTGCTGACGTGAAGTATTTGGTTATCTGTTCCTCTGGAAATGACGTGTCTTTTCGTTCCCTCTGACTGCTTTGAAGATCTGTTTTTATGTCTGTTTTTAAGCAATTTGATTCTGATGTGCCTTTGGTATGATGTTGTTCACATTTGGTGCTTGAGATTTGTTGGGCTTCTTCAGATCTGTGGATTATGCTTAATTTCAAAACTATTTGGCCATTATTTTTGTCCTATTCCCACCCTCCCCCTTCTTCTTTTTTTTTTTTTAAATAAATAAATTTATTTATTTATTTTTGGCTGTGTTGGGCCTTCATTGCTGTGTGCGGGTTTTCTCTAGTTGCGGCAAGCGGGGGCTACTCTTCGTGTCTGTGCATGGGCTTCGCATTGGGGTGGCTTCTCTTGTTGTGGAGCACAGGCTCTAGGCATGCAGGCTTCAGTAGTTGTGGCACGTGGGCTCAGTAGTTGTGGCTCGCGGGCTCTAGAGAGCAGGCTCAGTAGTTGTGGCACGTGGGCTTAGTTGCCCCGCGGCATGTGGGAGCTTCTTGGGCCAGGGCTCGAACCCGTGTCCCTTGCATTGGCAGGCGAATTCTTAACCATTGCGCCACCAGGGAACCCCCTCCCCCTTCTTTTGGGGACTTGAATTACATGTACATTAGGTCACTTGAAGTTGTCCAACAGATCACTGCTCTTTTTGTGTTTTTTCAGTCTTTTCCTCTCTCCCTTTCATCTTGGATAGTTTTCTGTTGCTATGTCTTAAAGTTTACTAATCATTTCTTCTTCAGTGTCTAGTCTGCCATTAACCCCATGCAGTGCACCTTGGGCTCCTAAGCGGGCGAGAGGAGCAGAGAGGGGCTCCAGTGGCTGGTGTCAGCAAACATGAATACCTGTGGGGTGAAAGCTGGTGAGATCTGCAGGAGGTCCCTGGGAACTGTGCTGGCCTTGGTTGCTTCTTCAGTGGTGAAAACTTCTGGGTTTATACATCCAAGCAGTTCACTGTTAACCATGATTGCTTCTGCTGTTGACTGTTACGGGTAGTCCCTGCTTTTCTTCCTTGTTTCTGACATCCCTGTATGTCTCACCTTTGCTGCTCTGGATGGGGTAATATCCAAGTGGGACCTTCCTGCCCTGAAAGGCCGGGGAAGCTGGTTACTTACCTGGCTTGCTCTCCCTTTTCCAGGGAGAACAACTCTTTCTAGCTGGGGAGATCCCTCTTGGCTCTGAGCAGTTTGGAAGATGGAATGATGCAGCCAGAAATGAAGCTGTCTTCTTTCTCTCTTTGTGTGGTTCTTCTCAGGATTTTTTGTTCCACTGTGTTGCTGAAGTTTTTTGTTGATATTTGTGTGAAGAGGAGGCTGGGGTCTCCTATGCTGCCGTAGTGGTCTGAAGCCTCCTCAAAAACTGCTGTTTTTGAGAGGAAACTCATTGGAGCAGATGATTAATCAATTTAAATTAGATTTTAACGTTTACAAAAAATACTTCCTCTGAGAAAACTACTAAACCATTATCTGGGTTTTAATATTGACCGTAGTTCAAAGTTAGTATTAATGGCCAGTGTGTAGCATTGTAAAATCTCAGATTCTATGCTTTTTTTAAAGCCACAAAGTCACGTAAATTAGAATCATTAATTTCTAAATTTGAAACACATTCTTTTATACTGTATTCAATCTGAATACGTCTTTAATAGCACTGAGATCACTCATTTAGAATTTATTAAATTTTTCCCCATTTTATAATCTCTAATTTAAAAGCTCTTCCATGGTCAATAAAGAGTATTTAGGAAGAACATGATAGTGCCTTACTCAGAATAAGACAAGGACACAAAATCCTAATGAATTTTAATGTATGTGGAGCACTTTACACCAGCTCCCACACTTGGTTCTCATGAACAAGTAAAATAAATATGATCACTTCTAGTTTACAGATAAGAAATTGGGTTAAATGAGTTATACAGTATCATATAGGTAGAAAAGACCATTTTTCTATACTGAATCAATAAATATGTACTTCTTTTATTTGGGGAGGGTATTATAAAATTTTTTTTCTCAAAAGCCAGTCTTTGCTTATGATGATGTACACTACCTTATTTTTTCAGAAAAATTGATGAAAAACAAATGTGTATAAGAATTACTTTAAACTAGCTGTGATTTTTTTCATTAATATGTAACTACTTAAAATTTTTTCCAAAAATTTGAAAAGAATGGTAATTTATCAGGGTTCAATTATAAAACATACTTAACAGAAAGCATAATAAATGAAATAATAGAAGAGGGAGTTTTAAAATGTACAATAGCAGTTTAGAGTAGATATCATAAAAGAGCTCATTAGACCAAATGTAGATTCTGACAACTTCCTTATTGAATAATTTCTTTAAACGTAAAGACTTTGGAGAAATGTTCTGAAAAGTCCCTCAAAGATCATCTAATTTTTCCATACTTGACTTTTGAGAGTTGCTGCAAATAGTCATGTTCTCTTTGAGCCATTTTCACACATCTTATTTGCTCTCTTTCCCTGTAACCTTCTCATGGCTCTTCGCTAGCAATTGTCTATTATTCTAGATCTCACACAAGCTCAACAGCTTTGCAGGTTTTCTTCAGTCATTATGCAGTGCTTGTGATGATTTCTTTTTGTCGTTTTACAAATGAAGGAACAATGAAAGCGTAAGAAAAAAAATCATTTGTAAAAAATACGTTTCCTTCTTTGTGGTGGTCCAAATTCCACTGGATATTACTCAATTTTGTCATAAACTTGTTTCATATTGTACTATGTAATATTTTATTCATATAATTCTCTGCAGCGCACTTTTCATATTTTCTCTATTCCTTTAGGCAAATTCTCCCAGTTTTTATTTTTCTTCTGTTTCCAAGGCTCTGCATACATTTTCACGTTTCATTAGTAGTTAACTTAAAATGCAATTAGAAAGAATTCCTTTGAGGATAGCAGGTATAAATTGGCTTCTTTCTGCTCCATTCTTGTTAAAGAGCATGGGAAGATTCTTTTCAACTAAGAATGTTTAGAACAGAGGCCAAAAAGAAAATCTCTAGTCAAATTATTGCTATTTTGGCATTAGTATAGCATATGTATCGGTCATTAAATAAGTCATGCCCCTGCATTTGTCTTTTACGTTGGTTTAGCAATAGTAATTAACCCAGCTGAAAGACAAGCTTTTGACACCCGGATTCTTTAAAAGTAAAAATACTACATTATGCTTCAGTTTCTCTTAGTTAACAAAATATCAGATTATTTTACTCTGTGTTTAAAACTCAGCATTGAGTAGTATACATGAAACATGACTCTTGGGTTAAGAATCATGGTACACCAAAGAATTGAGGAGAGTTTTATAAAAATATGCAGGAGACTTTCTTAAAATACTCCACAAACTATGCACCAGAGTCATGCAACTTCAGAATGCCTGTAGGATATCTCAGTGTATCAGGTATGGCAGCTTCTAATTACCGGCTATTTGATTTTTTTTTTTTTGTGGTACGCGGGCCTCGCAGTGTTGTGGCCTCTCCCATTGCGGAGCACAGGCTCCGGACACGCAGGCTCAGCGGCCATGGCTCACGGGCCCAGCCGCTCCGCGGCATGTGGGATCTTCCCGGACCGGGGCACGAACTCGTGTCCCCTGCATAGGTAGGCGGACTCTCAACCACCGCGCCACCAGGGAAGCCCGGCTATTTGATTTTATAAGGGCAATTATCCTGGTGAGAAATGAAGTAGAAAAATTTAAAGGTATGGACGTCTTTATGGGCATGTAAAAGAATATCCCAGGGAAGCTGCTGATGACCTTATTAATAATAAAAAGGAAACAAAATCAGAAGTATCCTGACTCTTAACAGCTGATTAGTTGTTATGTCAAGATGGTACATAATCAGTGTCAGCCAAAATTTTCTAGTCGATGATTCTATGGTGAAAAGTTCTCCATATTAAGGGCCAGGGGTTGTGTAAGGAAAATTGAGAAGTCCAAGAGCAGTCCTAGGCATTCACAGGTGCCAGATAGTGTAATTGTACTCCAGAGAGGAAGAAAGATTTAGAGATTATTTCACATGGTGATGCCCCCAACTCCAACATTGATTTGATACATTGATTCACCATTATGGACTACATATTAAAGATTTATTTATTTATTTATTTATTTATTGACAAGCAAGTTCTATTTAACTCTCAAGGAACAGAAAATCCTTGTTCATAAAACTTCTTACAGAACAAAGAAAAAAGCCAAGCCATTAAGTTTAATTTTGAAAACAAAGAACAGGTAAAAAATATTGGCTAACTTGACTTATGATATTGAAAAACACAAAGAATTCAAATCTAGCAACGTATTAAAAAATAGTACATTGTGACTAAGTTGAATTAATCATCAAAGTGAAAGGACGTTTCAGTGTTTAAAAAAATCTTTCACTGTAATTTACCACATTTAATGGCAAAGAATGAGAAATTGGGTGATCACATATTAAAGATTTATGAGTGGTTGAGTGTGTACTCTGGTGCAGACTTGCTTGCTTTCAAACCCTAGCTCTACTACTTAATGACTATGTGACCTTGGACAAGTTAATCATATCACCTTTGTTCCAGTTTTCATATCTGTAAAATGGGGTCATAAGAGTATCTACTTTATAGTTTCTCGTGAGCAGTAAGGAGTGCATGCATTGATGCAAAGCACTTAAATAGTCTAGTACATTTTCTGGTACTTAATAATTTTTAGCTTTAACTATTACATTGAAATATATAGTTCTAAAATATGATTCATTATGGCAATTTCAATTTATTTCTTCTTGAACATCTTTCTGTGTTGATTCAAAACAATTAGTCAATGCATTCTTTGACTTGATACCTTATACACTTGAGTTTCAACATCATAGGAGCAAGGGTAGAACATGCCATAGAGTCAGGCAGGGAGCTTAATATCCCCCAGAGACACTGATAGGAGCTTTTGTTGGTAGGATCTAACAGCGTCATAGAGGAGGGCATTGGATTAGGAAACAAAAGACCTGATTTCTGGTTCTGACTCTGTCAGTGACTATTTGGTTTAGAATAAATAATAAACTTTAGTATGACATAATCATTATGGCCATGACAGGCTATACATCCTCCCATTCTAAGACTTCTATACAAACACATATGATGCCTTCTTTGTATACTTCAGTCCAGCAGTAACAGTAATATGCTTTCGTAAATATAATTTTCTTTTTTCTTTTTTGGGGGGGCATTGTCTCCAAAAAGTAACATTTTATTATTAAAGTTTTTTCAAATTATTATTTTTATTTAAATTATTTTAATTGAAGTATAATTGATTTACAATATTATAGTTTCAGTTGTATAATAGTGCTTAAATATTTTTGTAGATTATACTCCATTTAAAATTATTATAAAATATTAGCTATATTCCCTGTGCTGTAAAATACATCCCTATAGCCTATCCATTTTATACAACATGGTTTGTATCTCTCAATCCCCTACCCCGATCCTGCCTCTCCCTGCCCCCTCCCCACTAGTAACCACCAGTCTGTTTTCTATACCTGTGAGTCTGTTTCTGTTTTGCTATATTCATTCGTTTTATTAAAAAAATTTTTTAAGCTCCATTTTTCTTTTTTTCTTTTATTAAAGTACAGTTGCTATACAATAATATATGTTACAGGTACAATATAGTGATTCACAATTTTTAAAGGTTATACTCCATTTATAGTTCTTATAAAATAATTATATTCCCCATGTTGTACAATAAATCCTTGTCATTTGTTTGTTCGTTTGTCTTTTTAGATTCCACATGTAAGTGATAACATACAGTATTTGTCTTTCTCTAACTTACTTCACTAAGCATAATACCCTCTAGGTGCATCTATGTTGTTTCAAATGGTAGAATTTTATTCTTTTTCATGACTGAGTAATATTCCATTGTATGCATATACCACATCTTCTTTATCCATTCATCTGTTCATAGACACTTAGGTTGCTTTCATATTTTGACTATTGTAAATAATACTGCTGTGAACACTGAGGTGCATGTATCATTTCGAATTAGTGTTATTTTCTTTGGATGTATACCCAGGAGTGGAATATCTGGATTGTATGGTAGTTCTATTTTTAGTTTTTTGAGGAACCTCAATACTATTTTCCATAGTGGCTGCACCAATTTACATTTCCATTAGTAGTGTGCTAGGGTTCCCTTTTTCCCGTATCCTTGCCAACATTTGTTATTTGTGGACTTTTTGTTGATAACCATTCTGACAAGTATGCAGTGATATCTCATTGTGGTTTTGATTTGCAGTTCTCTCATGATTTGTGATGTGGAGCATCTTTTCATGTGCCTATTGTCCATCCATATGTCTTCTCTGGGAAAAGCCTGTTCAGGTCCTCTGCCCATTTTAAAATCAGACTGTTTGTTTTTTTGATATTGGGTTGTATGAGCTGTTTATATGTATTGGATATTGGGCATATCATTTGCAAATAATCTCTTATTCAGTAGGTTGTCCTTTCATTTTGCTGATGGCTTCCTTGCTGTACAAAGGCTTTAAAAGTTTTATTAGGTTCCATTTGTTTATTTTTAATTTGTTACTTTTGTCTTAGGAGACAGATACCCCCCTGTCAAATATAGCTATGATTTATGTTAAAGAGTGTTTTGCCTACATTTTTTTTGTTTTTTTCTTGTTCTTTCCTTTGAAACAAATTTCTCTGTCTTCTCATTTTGCTTAACTTTCTCTGTCTCTATGAAATTAGGTGAAACACTTACCTATTGTGGTCTTGAAGGACTGTCCTTGTGTGGGAGTGTCCCTTTACAGTCTGCATGCGCCCAGTGGGTTTGGTGGGAGAACTGGATCTGACATGAGCATGAGTCACGTCTTTCCCCAGGGTGTACTGGCATCTGTCACCTTGGTAGGAGGTAGGGCTGCAGATGAAGGGGCTAGAGCCAGAGCCACGTGTGAGTCAGGGTTTCTCCTCTGCTCAGTGGCCAACACCACCCTATAGGGGAGAGGGGCAGGCCTACACTGCTGGAGCAGAAGCCCTGAGGGTCAGGTCTCAGCTGGCTCTGTTCTCTCTAGGTGTGTGCTCTCTCCCCTCTCAACATAAGCACCTTTGCCCCAGAGGGGAATAGTGCTGGAGCAAGTGGGCACTCAGCATGTGTTGGAGCGTGAGCTGAGGCAATCTGAGCACCATTCAGAGCGCTGGGCCACTTCCGATCTGCTGTGTCCGTGAGCACCAGTAATGGCTGCCCTCGCCCCATTGAGATGCCACGTCAGGTCTGATCTGGCCCCATCCCCTATAACTTCATACTGTCCTCGGCCACAGCAGCCTGTGCTCTAGTGTGAAGGTATGCCAAGGAGCAAGTGGGTCCAGAGCAGGGGCTCAGTTCGGGCAGTTGCGGGAAACCAGTCAGAATCCTGAGCGATTTCAATTTACTTCCTCTGTCGTGTTTTGGGAATAAGCAAATGTGTGCATGCTCTTCACAAGCAGAGTCTATGTTTATTACAACCCTCCTATAAGTCCCGTTGGTTTTCGAAACAGCTAAGGGGACTTATCCTCCTGGTGTTGGACCCTAGGGCTGGGGCACCCGATACGTGGATTGAACCAGTGACTCCCTAGGTAGAATCTGTGAGTCTTCCTCCTCTTCTGTGTCCTCTCCTGGGAGCATAGGTCCTGACCTGTTTGCTTCTCTTCCCTTCCTACCCAATTCCTCATGGATCTTTCTTATAGTCTTTGTTGTAGAAGAATCTTTATGCCAGTCTCCAGTTAGTTTTCAGTGAGAATTGCTCCACATGTAGATGTATTTTTGATATGTTCATGGCGCGATGCGACCTCTGTGTCCTCCTACTCTGCCATCTTGATCTCCTTCTCCCATAAATATAATTTTCAATGCTGATGCTATATAAGTTTTCAAAGTTCTTTTAAAAACATTTTAATAGTAACTACCTTAAACAATTATATTGGGCTGGTCAAAAAGTTCATTCTGGTTTTTCTGTAAGATGAACAAACTTTTTGGCCAACCCAATATTACATGAATTTATGCATGGCAACTTTGCTATTAAATCATTACACTTAAAGTTTCTCCATCATCATTTAGTTTTAAGTAGAAGTAATCATTTTGCATCAATTCATTCACCCAATGCTTTAGTTTTATATTCTCCCCCTCTGCCCCCTCTTTTTCATGTTTATTCAATGTTGAATATACACTATGGGTTGAGAAGTATGATGTTACACATATCATTTTATTAAATAGCTTCAGTTTTTTTACAACACTGTGTAATCCCCGCAAGAGTATAGGAAAGAAACAAATCATCAAAGGTAACTTTAAAACAAGAAAGAAGGGCTTCTCTGGTGGCGCATTGGTTGAGAGTCCGCCTGCCGATGCTAGGGGACACGGGTTCGTGCCCGGCTCTGGGAAGATCCCACATGCCGCAGAGCGGCTGGGCCCGTGAGCTATGGCCGCTGAGCCTGCGCGTCCGGAGCCTGTGCTCCGCAACGGGAGAGGCCACAACAGTAAGAGGCCCGCGTACTGCAAAAAAAAAAAAAAAAAAAAAAAAAAAAAACAAGAAAGAAGAAGATAACATATGCATTTAAAGAAGCAAAGTTTGATTGTGAACATGAAATGAACTTTGAATTTATGAAAGGAAAGAAGACAATATTTTTACAGAAAGAAAAGCAGGGACTAAGAATCCCTTGCACTTACAAATTCTAGTCACATTGCTCTTGCTACAATTTTTAAGTTTAAGGCAAGAGTCCATTAAATGTTACTGACAAGATCTGATTAAAAATTGACACAGACATAGGCGTTTAATGGCTGGCACTTACACTACTCTTAATTTCCTATCTCTCTAAAGAATGTATGAGAAGGAAAGTCTTATTGAATGAAATCTAGGCCAAGCAAGCAAATGGTGGTGGGATTTCTTTTAGATGAAGTAATTTAAAATTGAGATTTCTCAGAGAAGTATTTTTTCCTTGCAGAGTTTTATAACAGTATCCTTAAAATCTGGTCATGGCAAACTGGAGAAAATGATCCTTTAAAACCTAAAATTATGCTCAATTCACTTCTTTGAAATCAGTTCTGGGAAAATATCCATATCATTTTGGAATAGCAAACAGATTTGTCTGGTGGAATTTTGCCAGAAAAGAAGTAATGTAGACATGTTATGCTCTATTGTGGAAACATGAAGCATCCCTGTCTGCTAATGATTCATGAACAGGAAGATGAGGCATCCTTGCAGCTATTACCTCCTCTCTTAAGCTGAAATACCATGCTGTTCACATCATTGCACATATGTTCATGTTGGTTTAAATGTGTTGTCATTGTATATTATTATGCACAATGGTTAGCCTCCTATTTGAAAAAAACAAAACAAAACAAAAAACCATTATATCACATAGCACTAAGTATTTTAGCTAGTACTTCAACCTAGCTGAACTTCTACATTAAAATTACCTTGGTTATGTTACTAGGTTACATTTTATCTAAAAGAAAAGCAAGGCTTTGTAAGACTTGCTTAATTCTCTGTCCATTTAATAGCTAGACATTATTATTATAATGGATAGCATTAGTAATAACAATTATCATATAATTGACAGTTACAGGAAGATAGCCAATGTGTTCATTCTATGGTATTAAATAAGGCACCTTGCTTCCATTATCTCATTTAATCTTTCAAACATTCCCCAAATGTATATGTCATACTTATTTTACATATGAGGAAACTGCAGCACAGAGAGGTTAAGCAGTGTGCCCAAAGTCACACAACTAACAATTAGCAGAGCTGTGATTCAAACACAGGTAAACTTTAATACAGGTTAAAGCTATAGGAGAAGGCTTATTGGAGGAAGTGGCTCTTAAAATGTTTTAAAAACTGGTCATGAGTTGATGGGGAAAATACATTTCTGATGTGTGGAATAATGTGGCCACCAAAGGGCCACTAAGGCAGAAAACGTGTGGGAAATATATTTGTATGAGCAAACTGGAGAGATGGATAGTAAAGAATGCAGAGAAAAATCCTATGTTACTCAAACAATAAAATAATTGTCTATGCAAGAAAAAATTAATTAGTATCAGGCTTTAATATAATTCATTGGAAAAAGTGTCTCTAAAGTTTTGAGGGGAAAATATTATTTGAAGAAGAGTACCTATATTTCACATAGGAGACAGATTGAAAGGCATTCTCAGAAATTTGTGAAATGAGGAACACCACTCCCACAGTTGCCCTGGAGAAATGAAAAAGAAAAGGAAAACCCTGAAAAAATATGCTAACTGAGAAAAAGAAAACCCTTACGATTGGGAAAGGTGTAGCATAGTAGAAAGAAATGGATGATGAGACCAGTAAAACTTAAAGCTGTTGTCTATAAGTTGTTAATATTATTACAAAATAATGCAACTGTCAAATAGTTCATAAAAGTAAAGGTAAATAGTGTAAAGTAATAATAAAATCTGGAGCTAAGTTCTTGAATTGCTCCAACAAAACAGCAAGACAAAGAAGTATGAGGGAGGTGATTAGGGATAAAATTAAGTTTTATGTTAAAGTGGGGATGTGAGTAGTTATTGCTTCTTTATTTATAATATTAGAGAAATACATGTTCACATTTAAGAAATATGAAGATAATTACTAATAGAGTTAAAAACAAGATATAGAACTCCTAAATCATTAAAGAAAAAGCATGAGCTCAGAAACCATGTTCAATACATGAAGATACAAATAAAAGTTAAAGAAACATAAAAACTGCTAAGGAAATATAAAATAAAATCACAAATAAGCAAGCTTATACACTTTTAAAATAAATATGATTGAGTACAAATTTTTATTAAGAGAAATGTTATAAAATAATTCAATGAAATACTATTATGAAACAAAAATCAAATGTTAAACTAAAGGAAAATTAAAATAAATATTGCACATATTACCCAGTCATTGAAAGCAGAAAGAAATCAAGAGCAGCAGTAATAGTAACAGATCATATAATAATTCAGTGGAAAAGAATTAAAAATGTCAAAGAGAATTGTGTATATTTGAAATTGTCCAATCTACAATTAAGATATAGCAATCACAAACATTCATGTTTCAAATAACATAGTTCCAAAATGTGTAAAGCAAGAAATATTAAAAGTACAAAAAAGTAAAAGAAGGGGAAGAAGTTCCAAGCAAATAACATAGGAGGTTTTAACCTGAGTTAATATATATATATATATATATAAAATATATTTATGTATATATATAATATATATATACATTAAAATTCTCTTTTATCTGGGTTTTTGTGCTTGTCCAGTATTTTCACATCTGTTACCTAAAACTATCTTTAAATATGTGAAAGGCCTGTAAACAAAGATCCACTGGTTATTACTGTGGTCCATGCTCCTAAAAAGGTGGAATAGGTAAGGTGGGCTAGAGACAAATATAAAAAACAAACGTATTTTCTAGTTACAAAGGCTCTTAGTTGCGATTTGTAGTAGGTCTGAGTACAATATAAACCAAATAATATTGGACATGAAGTAATTCACTTCTGCTAAAACTTTTGTATGCTGTTCTGGGTGACGGGTGGGGACTATCAGTGGTATTTAATATCACAAAAGAAATATAGTTGTGTTCATTTTTTTAATCTAATTTCACCTATTTTCCATTTCCATTCCTATTTGGGATGGATTCTGTTTTACAATAAGTATTTTAACACCCATTTCCCAAAATCTGTGGCTGCTGAATGCTGAACCAGTGTAACAATATCAGCCACAGTCAGACCATAGACACAGAGGACTCAGATTAAATTGTCTGATTAAAGAAACTAGAATAAGAAACATACTTGTCAGTACCAGCTGAATGGGTTAGGAGTGTTGTGAGACAAGCAGAAAAAGAACCAGATAAGAAAGGTCAAACTTTAAAATGCCCTAGGTCCTAAGTGAGAAGCAGCTAAATCCTGATATCAGAATTATATTTTGTACATTCTTTATAGTTACTATATATAACCACAGATAGTAAATTATATATAATTCTTAATATAGAGTGTAAGTTCAGTAAGAATTAAAGCATGTGTTTTTAGGTGGTGAAATGAACTGGGAGGATTCTGCAACCAAGAGTGAGGAAAATTGAGGTTAATAGCATTCCTTAAAGAACAGTCTTAATGAGGCTTTTGTGTTAAAGAGGTTTCCATTTTCTGCCTCATTTCATAAAGACAATAAAGAAGTTTCCAAGATCAGTTATTTCATAGTCAAGAAAAACTAACCAGATACTACTCTCTGTGGAGGAGCACAATCTCTCCTTATATGTAGAACCTGGTTACTTGTTGGGCTTGGCATTGAAGTGAGTGGAGTCTTTGTCTTCAGGCTCTGAAAGCTCAATTCATCCATCCTCCCTGTCACTAGAGCTGTCACACTGAGACTATTCTAGAAAGGTATATTCTCTAAGGTCTTGAAACTCAGAGCAAAAGAAATCACAACAAAGTTTCAAAGTCCAAGTTCAGTATTTCTCACACGGTCAAAAAAGAACCAGTTTCAGAGTAATTTTAGAAAATGTTAAAGCAAATGGTTCATTTGCCATATACTGGGACAGGCAGTGCATGCTTCTATGTAGATCTAAGCTCCATTACACAGTCATTCCTTTGCAGAATTTCAAGTTTATAGCATTTAAGTGGGGTAATTTCTTTGCTTGTAGAAAATTGTTAATTATTCTCAGATGAAGAAAAGCATGGGAATTGGAATAAAAATTGTTCTTCATTCTGAAAAAAAGCATGGTTTGATACCATATAGTTTAAATATGGTATACCTATACTGTATGATAGTGAAAGAATGAAAGGAAAGATGTGCCTATACCAGATATAAATTGCAATTTAACTTGATATAAAATATTTGGTTTTGTGAGAGAAAGTATGAAATTGAATTTATCAATACAATGAACTTTAATTTTAAAATCGTTAGCTCCAATTTCTCTCCACAAATACATTTTTTAATGACAGGAGAAAGCAATAAGTGAATTTGTAATTAAGAAGGTGCATATTCAAAGAGACTTTTTTCTTTATCATGCATGTTTCACTACTTATGTACTATGAAAAGTAATTGTCAGTATTTGTTTTTAGTTATTATACTGACATTCTATTACTCTTTTCCAATTCCAATATCAATTAAATGAAAGCTTTGCATATGTATTTTTATTGTGATCCTTTCAAAGTTACCAGTTATTTCTTGTATTAATTCCTCTGTTAGATTAAAACCACCAATATAGGTAGGTAAATCATACTTCCCTTACAGTTTAGAAAGTGGCATTTACACTGGCAAATCCCTCAACTACCATCTATTGAGTTTAACATGGCCATCAGTAATTGTTCAATGGTGTAACATTTTCTAATATGTTCTTTACTAGCATGCCATAATATATAAAACCCAGAGGACTAAAAGGAGTTTACGGTGAAATAGCATGAAATTAACTTGATAAGGCTTTCCATTCATCTTCAATAATTTTTTTTTTAACTTTAAACACTGGTGACTCTGTTTCAACATTGTGGAATAAGAGAAGTATTTTTCCACTCTAGTTAAATAATGTCATGATATTGTAGATTCTTCTGAGAAGCTGTACACATCTGTACCTGGCTGTGTTTAATGGGCTCAGGAAATGTGGGAAAAATGCCTTCCTTGTATTATTGACTACAACTTACATATTTCAAGTTGACTACTACATAGGACTTCTAAATATTTATTTATTTTTTCCTTTAAAGAAGAATGCTGAGATGGAGAGAAATATCTTTAAGAATTTTCTTCATTTGGTTTCAAAAAAAAGCATGAGGAATTTAATTCTAATGTTTTAAAAACTCTATCATAAAGAAAATGATAAGGGAATAATTCCATTCTCAAAGTAAACACCGGTATATTCGGGAAAATGTTAATAGGATATATATAACTTTGTATGAAGAGGGGACAGTCCTTCTCCAAATAATGCACATTATTTCTTTCTATTTCCTTAATCATTTTAATCAGAAAAAAGAACTAGAGTTCAGAATCAGGGTTTAATTCAGAGAGAGGAAATAGAAAATTATCAGGGGTGAGGTAATATGTAGACCCTCCCTAAATGCTACAAAATAATAATGAAATTTATGAATGTATTGTTTAATTTTGTGAAATAATTTATAGCTTTCTTTATTCACTTCTCTTCCCTAACTGCAAAATCCCAAAAAGCAAATGATTAACAACTACAAAAAACATTGCAATCTGAGAAGGAACTGAGAAAACTGAGGGGTGCAATAATTTTAGTACTACATTTGAACAGATTTGGGAAGGCAAAAAGAATTTAAAATATCAGACAAAAATATAATCTCAGAAGAAATAGAAAATACAAATTTTCAGTCAGCAATTTTCCCACCACCCAGAAATAAACTTTATCATTTTGGTATATTTCCTTTCAGTAGAAATATGCATATTGACAGAGTACAGTCTAACAATAACATCATGAGGCATATATATTTGTTTTTTGCGCAAATAAAATATGAGCTTTTTCTAAATCAACAAATATTATATTTTAATATTCTGTTTTTTGTAATATTATAATAATATAATTAATCCTCTCCTGCAAATATTTGAGTTGCTTTAAAATTGTTAACAATTCCAACATATGTTTTGCCCACTTTTCTGATCATTTCTGTTGATTAATTTTTTTTTTTTTTTTTTTTTTTTGCGGTACACGGGCCTCCCACTGCTGTGGCCTCTCCTGCTGCGGAGCACAGGCTCCGGACGCGCAGGCTCAGCGGCCATGGCCCACGGGCCCAGCCGCTCTGGGGCATGTGGGATCCTCCCGGACCGGGGCACGAACCCGCGTCCCCTGCATCGGCAGGCGGACTCCCAACCACTGCGCCACCAGGGAAGCCCTCTGTTGATTAATTTGAAGGAAAAGAATTACTAGGTTAAAAGGTATAAATACTTTAGAGTTTAAAAAATATATATCTCTTGTCAAGTTGTTTGATGAAAATCTGTAAACAATATCCTCTCCCATAACCCTGCTCTAGTGTGGAAGGTGCTCATTTCCCTAAATTCTTTGTTTGAAACAAGAAAAATATTATTTCATTTAATACATTTTTAATTGTTAGATGTGTTTATTGAGTAGTATTTCTTTTTATGAATTATATATTAACCACTGTTTCCTTTTTTCTATTAGTGTATTTATCATTTTGATTTATGATTGCCTATTTATAAACTATACTAAGGTTTTTATCATTAATATTTTCAGTCTGTCTTTTACTTTTTATTTATGGTCATTTTTAGGATACTGATGTTTCAAATTTTAATGTTGTTAAATTTATAAAATTTCCTTTTAATGATCTCTGACATTATTTTGTCTCAAAAGTCGTTTTCTGTTCCCAATAATATATATATTCACCTACATTTTCTTTCAGTTCTTGTTCTACTGGAAATAACTAATGGACCAATGTATAAATCTCTGTTCTTTAGATCCTGAATCAGCCACACTTTTTAATTATATCTCACAATGACTAACTTGGTGAAGGCTAACTTCATGTGGTTTATACTTCTAGAATTTCTATTAATATTAGCAAATTAATGGAAAAGGCAATCTTACCCACCTTTCATAAAAAAGAATATTAGCTGATTTATAGATATAAAGAGATACATAACAACTATTCATTCTACCATGCTCCATCATTAATGCTAAGTATCTCATGAAGTCCTTATGCTCATGGTGTCCGCATATCTTTCTGAAATTCAGTTAGTAGGATTGAAGCATAGGTGAGAGAGGAGTTGGGGTGAGCTCTGATGCACTACAAGCCAGAATTGTTGTGCTATCAGCTTCCCTCAAGGTCAAGTTCATTTTATTTCTTTGACCTTCACTGACTTATTTTTCAAAAAGAATATTGTTCTAGCTTTTTATGGCAACTCTTACCTTCCACGCTTTTCCTCTGCCACCATTCTGGGTCTTCTTTTCACCTTTTCATTTTGGTAGGGTGGGTTTTACAACTTTCTAAAGAACAATTCATGATCTAGTTGTCTCTTTGAGGGCAGTATCAGCCATGGTCCAGTAGGGAAACAAAAATGATGTTACTTATTAGAAAGAAGAGAATTTTGTATGAATTGTTAATGAAGTATAAAGTTATTAGTTAAATAATTAAAAGGGTAAAAAGGAACTATAAGCTCTCATGGAGGTAGCAATTGCAAGAAACACCTACCATCCTTATAGAACACACTGGAATTACTAAAACTTAGAAACTTGGGAACCAGACCTTGGAAGTCAGCTGATGCTAGTGTCTCTGAGGAGCAGCATGTGATGAAGCTCGTTCTGTAAGTTTTGGAAAAACTGAAACCTGGATTCTGTATTTTCTATGGGAAGGAACAGCTCTTGTTGAAGTGAAAAAGAGTAGCTTGGATGATAGTCACAAAGCAAGAGCAAGGCAGGATGCCCACAGGAAGCAATCAGGAATATGCAAGTACCTTTTCCCTTCTCCCAGTTTCCTTTAGCGCCCCCTATTGGTGGAGTCTAACATGGATCCAACTGGCAAAGCCGAAATGTCGATTGCCCTCTCAGATTCTATATCAGAACGCAGAGACAAGAAAGGTGTGTTTGGAGCTGAAAGGCAATTAGTTAGTAATTAGCACAGGGGATCTCCCCTCTACCACTCACTGTGCCTTCTTGATTCATTCTTTCATACTTTTAGAGCACTTAACACTGACCTGTCACATTTCCATCCATAACACCCCCATCCCCTGCTTTTTATTTTTCATTTTTTATTGGAGTATAGTTGCTTTACATTGCTGTGTCAGTTTCTGCTGTACAGCAAAGTGAATTATCCATATGTATACATATATTCCCTCTTTTTTGGATTTCCTTCCCATTTAGGTCACCACAGAGTAGAGTTCCCTGTGCTATACAGTAGGTTCTCATTTGTTATCTATTTTATATATAGTAGTGTATATATGTCAATCCCAATCTCCCATTTCATCCTAGCACCCCCCCCACCCTTCCCCCCTTGGTATCCATACGTTTGTTCTCTACGACTGTGTCTCTATTTCTGCTTTGCAAATAAGATCATCTATATCATTTTTAAAGATTCCACATATATGTGGAACATTATATAAAACATTCCACATATGTTTTTCTCTTTCTGACTTACTTCACTCTGTATGACAGTCTCTAAGTCCATCCATATCTCTGCAAATGGCACAATTTCGTTCCTTTTTATGGCTGAGTAATATTCCATTGTATATATGTACCACATCTTCTTTATCCATTTCTCTGTTGATAGACATTTAGGTTGCTTCCATGTCCTGGCTATTGTAAATAGTGTTGCAATGAACATTGGGGTGTATGTATCTTTTTGAATTATGGTGTGCTCTGGGTGTATGCCCAGGAGTGGGATTGCTGAGTCATATGGTAGTTGTATTTTTAGTTTTTTGAGGAAGCTCCATACTGTTCTCCATAGTGGCTGTATCAATTTACATTCCCACCAATAGTGCAAGAGGGTTCCCCTTTCTCCACACCCTCTCCAGCATTTATTATTTGTAGATTTTGTGATGATGGCCATTCTGACTGGTGTGAGGTGACACCTCATTGTAGTTTTGATTTGCACTTCTCTAATAATTAGTGATGTTGAGCATCTTTTCACATGTTTTTTGGCCATCTGTTTGTCTTCTTTGGAGAAATGTCTATTTGGGTCTTCCACCCATTCTTTGATTGAGTTGTGTGTTTTTTTGATATTGAGCTGCATGAGCAGTTTGTATATTTTGGAGAGTAATCCTTTGTCAGTTGCTTCACTTGCAAATATTTTCCCCTATTCTGAGGGTTGTCTTCATCTTGTTTATGGTTTCCTTTGCTGTGCAAAATATTTTAAGTTTAATTATGTCCCATTTGTTTATTTTTGTTTTTATTTTCATTACTCTAGGAGGTGGGTCAAAAAAGATCTTCCTGTGATTTTTGTCAAAGAGTGTTCTGCCCATGTTTTCCTTTAAGAGTTTTATAGTGTCTGGTCTTACATTTAGGTATTTAATTCATTTGGAGTTTATTTTTTGCATATGGTGTTAGCGAGTGTTCTAATTTCATTCTTTTATATGTAGCTATCCAGTTTTCCCAGCATCACTTATTGAAGTGACTGTCTTTTCTCCACTATATATTCTTGCCTCCTTTGTCATAGATTAGGTGACCATAGGTACGTGGGTTTATCTCTGGGCTTTCTATCCTTTTCCATTGATCTATATTTCTGTTTTTGTGCCAGTACTATACTGTTTGATTACTATAGCTTTGTAGTATAGTCTGAAGTCTGGGAGCCTGATTCCTCCAGCTCAATTTTTCTTTATCAAGATTGTTTTGGCTCTTCGGGGTCTTTTGTGTCTCCATACAAATTTCAAGATTTTTTGTTCTAATTATGTGAAAAATGCCATTGGTAATTTGATAGGGATTGCATTGAATCTAGATTGCTTTAAGTAGCATAGTCATTTTCACAATATTGATTCTTCCAATCCAAGAACATGGTATATCTCTCCATCTCTCCTCCAAAGGTTTGTGTCACCTTTAAGTTCTTTCATCAGTATCTTATAGTTTTCTGTGTACAGGTCTTTTGCCTCCTTAAGTAGATTTATTCCTAGGTATTTTATTCTTTTAGTTGCAATGGTAAATGCGATTGTTTCCTTAATTTCTCTTTCTGATCTTTTGTTATTAGTGTATAGGAATGCAAGAGATTTCTGTGCATTACTTTTGTATCCTGCTACTTTACCAAATTCATTGATGAACTCTAGTAGTTTTCTGGTGGCATCTTTGGGATTTTCTATGTATAGTATCATGTCATCTGCAAACAGTGACAGTTTTACTTCTTCTGTTCCAATTTGGATTCCTATTTTTTCTTTTTCTTCTCTGATTGCTGTGGCTAGGACTTCCAAAACTATGCTGAATAATAGTGGCAAAAGTGGACATCCTTGTCTTGTTCCTCTTCTTAGAGGAAAGGCTTTCAGTTTTTCACCATTGAGAATGATGTTTGCTGTGGGTCTGTCATATATGACCTTTATTATATTGAGGTAGGTTCCCTCTATGCCCACTTTCTGGAGAATTTTTATAATAAATGGGTGTTGAAGTTTGTCAAAAGCTTTTTCTGCATCTCTTGAGATGATCATATGGTTTTTATTCTTCAATTTGTTAACATGGTGTATCACATTGATTGATCTGCGTGTATTGAAGAATCCTTGCATCCTGGGATGAATCCCACTTGATCATGGTGTATGATCCTTTTAATGTGTTGTTGGATTTGGTCTGCTAGTATTTTGTAGAGGATTTTTGTGTTATGCTCAGCAGCGATATTGGCCTGTAATTTTCTTTTTTTGTGATATCTTTGCCTGGTTTTTGTATCAGTGTGGTGGTGGCCTCATAGAATGAGCTTGGGAGTGCCCCTCACTCTGCAATTTTTTGGAAGAGTTTGAGAAGGATGGGTGTCAGCTCTTCTCTAAATTTTGATGGAATTTGCCTGTGAAGCCATCTGGTCTTGGACTTTGGTTTGTTGGAAGATTTTTAATCACAGGTTCAATTTCAGTGCTTGTGATTGCTCTGTTCATATTTTCTATTTTTTCCTGGTTCAGTCTTGGAAGGTTGTACTTTTCTAAGCATTTGTCCATTTTTTCCAGGTTCTCCATTTTATTGGCATATAGTTGCTTGTCGTAGTCTCTTATGATCCTTTGTATTTCTGTGGTGTCTGTTGTAACTTCTCCTCTTTCATTTCTCATTCTGTTGATTTGAGTCCTCTCCATTGTTTACCTGATGTGTCTGGCTAAAGGTTTATCAATTTAGTTTATCTTCTCAAATAACCAGCTTTTAGTTTCATTGATCTTTGCTATTAATTTCTTCATTTCTATTTCATTTATTTCTGCTCTGATCTCCATGGTTTCTTTCCTTCCACTAACTTTGGTGGGTTTTTTGTTGTTGCTGTTTTTCTTCTTTCTCTAGTTGCTTTAGGTGTAAGGTTAGGTTTTTTGTTAAGAGATTTTTCTTGTTTCTTGAGGTAGGATTGTATTGCTACAAACTTCCCTCTTAGAACTGCTTTTGCTGCATTCCATTGGTTTTGGATCATTGCATTTTCATTATCATTTGTCTCTAGGTTATTTTTTTTGTTTCCTCTTTGATTTCTTCAGTGATCTCTTGGTTATTTATAACATATTGTTTAGCCTCCATGTGTTTGTATTTTTTACAGATTTTTTCCTGTAATTGATATCTAGTCTCAGTGTTGTGGTCAGAAAAGATACTTGATATGATTTCAATTTTCTTAAATTTACCAAGGCTTGATTTGTGACCTAAGATATGATCTATCCTGGAGAATGTTCCTTGTGCACTTTTGAAGAAAGTGTATTCTGCTGCTTTCTGATTGAATGTCCTATAAATGTCTGTTAAGTCTATCTGGTTTCATGTGTCATTTAAGTCTTGTGTTTCCTTATTAATTTTCAGTCTGGATGATCTATCCATTGGTGTAAGTGGAGTGTTAAAGTCTTCCACTTTTGTTGTATTACCAGCAATTTCCCCTTTTATGGCTTTTTGCATTTGCCTTATGTATGAGGTTCTCCTATGTTGGATGCATAAATATTTACAGTTGCTCTATCTTCTTCTTGGATTGATCCCTTGATCATTATGTAGTGTCCTTCTTTGTCTCTTGTAATAGTCTTTATTTTAAAGTCTATTTTGTCTGATATGAGTATTGCTACTTTAGCTTTCTTTTGATTTCCATTTGCAGGGAATATCTTTTTGTCATCCCCCTCACTTTCAGTCTGTATGTGTTCCTAGGTCTGAAGTGGGTCTCTTGTAGACAGCATATATACAGGTCTTGTTTTTGTATCCATTCAGCCAGTCTGTGTCTTTTGGTTGGAGCATTTAATCCATTTACATTTAAAGTAATTATCAGTATGTATACTCCTATTATAATTTTCTTAATTGTTTTGGGTTTGTTATTGTAGGTCTTTTCCTTCCCTTGTGCTTCCTGCCTAGAGAAGTTCCTTTAGCATTTGTTATAAAGCTGGTTTGGTGGTACTGAATTCTCTTAGCTTTTGCTGGTCTGTAAAGTTTTTGATTTCTCTGTTGAATCTGAATGAGATCCTTGCTGGGTAGAGTAATCTTGGTTGTAGGTTTTTCCCCTTCATCACTTTAAATATGTCCTGCCACTCCCTTCTGGCTTGCAGAGTTTCTGTTGAAAGATCAGCTCTTAACCTTATATGGATTCTCTTTTATGTTATTTGTTGTTTTTTTCCTTGCTACTTTTAATATTTTTTCTTTGTAGTTAATTTTTTTTTAGTTTGATTAATATGTGTCTTGGAGGGTTTCTCTTTGGGTTTATTCTGTATGGCACTTTCTGCACTTCCTGGGCTTGGGTGACTATTTCATTTCCCATATTCAGGAAGTTTTTATGTATAATCTCTTCAAACTTTTTCTTAGACCATTTCTCTTTTTCTTCTTCTGGGACCCCTATAATTTTAATTTTAGTGCATTTATTGTTGTCCAGAGGTCTCTGAGACTGTCCTCATTTCTTTTTTTTCTTTATTCTGCTCCACACCAGTTATTTCTACCATTCTACCTTCCAGCTCACTTTTCCATTCTTCTGCCTCAGTTATTCTGCTATTGATTCCTTCTAGCATATTTTTTCATTTCAGTTATTGTGTTGTTCATCACTGATTGTTCTTTAGTTCTTCTAAGTCCTTGTTAAACATTTCTTGTATCTTCTCTGTCTGTGCCTCCATTCTATTTCTGAGATCTTGGATCATCTTTACTATCATTGCTCTGATTTCTTTTTCAGGTAGATTGCCTATTTCCTCTTCATTTATTTGGTCTTGTGGGTTTTTACCTTGCTCCTTCATCTTGCAACGTATTTCTCTGTCACCTCATTTTGTCTAACTTACTGTGTTTGTGGTCTCCTTCCCTCAGGCTGCAGGGTCATAGTTCCTCTTGCTTCTGTTGTCTGCCCCCTGTGGGTGAGGTTGGTCCAGGGGCTTGTGTAGGCTTCCTGGTGGGAGGCACTGGTGCCTGCTCTCTGGTGGGTGGAGCTGAGTCTTTTCCCTCTGATAGGCAGGGCCTCATCAGGTGGTGTGTTTTAAGGTGTCTGTGAGCTTAATACAACTTTAGGCAGCCTGTCTGCTTATGAGTTGGGCCATGTTCCTGTCTTGCTGGTGGTTTGGTGTGAGGTATCCAGTACTGGAGCCTGCAGGCAGTTGGGTGGAGCCGGGTCTTTGTGTTGAGATGGATACCTCCAAGAGAGTGCACACTGATTAATATTCCCTGGGCCTGGGAATTCTCTGGTGGTCCAGCATCCTGGACTTGGTGCTCCCACCCCAGAGGCCCACCCCGAACCCCTGGACAGGGAACCAAGAGCCTGCAAGTCACTCAGTGTGGCCAGAGTAAAAGAAAATAAAAAGGAAAAAAACCAAACAAACAAAACCCAAGACAAATAGCAAAAACAGCAACAACAAAAAGCAACAACACAGAAGAAAAAGGAGAAAAGAAAAAAGAAAACAAACAGAAACCAAATCCAAGACGAATTATAAAAACAAATCCAAACAAAGAGAAACAAACAAAGAAACGGACAAAAGCAAACCAAAAAAACCAAGAGAACAAAGAGCTCAAAAATGAAAACAATCAATAAAGACTAACAAAAAACCCCCACAAAAATAGAAAGCAAACTAAAAAAAAAAAGCTAAGAAAACATAAAACACACAAAACAGTAAAAAAAGAAGAGAACAAAGAGAAGAAAAAATACAAAACAGCAAAAAAGTTAAGTAAAAATAGAAAAATAAAAATGTACAAGAATTAAAAAATAAAATAAAAAATGATAAAAACAGCAACAGCAACAACTGAACAAAACAAAACAGAGAAAAAAGGAGTAATAGTAATATGAATATTTTCCTGGGGCCTCTGCTGTCAGGTGTCCTTGTTCCCACTGTGAGTCACAGCCAACCCTTGCCTCCCCAGGAGGCTCTGCAATACTAGGTGGGTCTCTGGACCCGCTGTTGGCACTGTGGGGGCAGCTCAGACTCTGAGTTGGCCCAGCTCCCATGTGTACTTGCCCCCAGAGTCCACTGCTGCTAAACCTAGACCAGTGTCAGTTGCGAGAACACTTGTATATTCAGATATTCTACAGATGCAGGATTTACCAAGCTGATCGTGGGGATTTAATCTGCGGCTTGTGCAGCCACACAGAGAGATTTCCATTCCTCCTCCTCAGTTTCTCTGCCCCTGGGGCTCAGCTTTGGTTTTGGCCCCGCCTCTGCATGTGGGTCAGACCCTCCGGCATCACAGACCCTCCGGCATCTGTTTCCCGCCCAGGCAAGAGGGAGTGAAAGCAGCAGCTGATTGGGGCACACTTACTCAAGTTGGGGAGGGGTGCGGTGGCCACAGCTGGGGTAACGCAAAGTGCCTGTGGCAGCAGAGACCGGCAGGCAGTTGCAACAGACTGTGGCACGTTTGCTCTGGTGGGAGTCCCTCCCAGTGCCCATAGAGGCAGGGGCTGGCGTGTGGTAGTGGTGGTAGCCCTGCCTCTTGTGCGCCAGTCAACAATGGTGCCTTGTTTCCTAGACAGACCATGCTTCCTCTAGGGGCATTCCCGCTCGTGGAACCCTTCACTCCCATCCTCTCTGTTGTGTCCACGCAGCCAACAGTGGTCCTCTCTCTGGACCCGCTCTCCTAACTCCACACTTTAGCACTCAGCTCCTGCCAGCTTTAGCAGATTCCTGTCTCAGGCAGGCATGCCCAGGGCTGATTCCCAAGGAGGTTTTGGTATAGGTGGCACTCAGGACCCCTGAGCCTGTGTGGACAAGGAGGCCTTGGACTGAGGGGTGGTGAGCCTGCTCAGATGGGTGGCCCTCCCAGTTCCCTGAGAGGCAGAAGTCGGTGGGTGGGGAAAGGGGTAGCAATGGCGGCCTCGCCCCCCATGTGCCACTCAACAATGATACCTTGCTTCTATAGTGTCCCTGGTTTCTTCTGTAAATTTTCCCATTTGTGGAGCTCCTTACTCCCATCCCTTTAGGCTGTATTTCACAGCCACTAGCTGTCCCCTCCCTGTGTCCGTGCTCCAAACCCCACTTTCCAGTACCCAGCCCCACTCCAAAACAGAAGACACACGGCTCAAGCCAGGGTACACAGGACTGCGGCACACGCCAGGCACGTCGTTCTTACTTTGTCCCGCCTTCCACACCATCCGCTGCGCTCCCCTTCGATCCCCTGGAGGTTCCTTCCTGTCCCAGCTGATTCCCCCACTGTGAGGAGGTTTTTCTGAATATGGGAACCTCTCCTCACCTTCAGCTTCCTGCCAGGGGTGCTGATTCCTTTTTTGATTCCTCTTTTCTTTCTTTCATCCTACCCAGTTGTGAGGGGATATTTTTCTTGTCCTTTGAAGTGTCTGAAGTCTTCCGCTAATGTTCAGCAGGTGCCCTGTGAGAATTATTCCATTTGTAGATGTATTCTTGAGGTACTTGTGAGGAGATATGAATTCCGTATCCTCCTATTCCACCATCTTTACTCCTCCCCTTCCCATCCCCTGCTTTGCATAAACCATTATCACAGAGGTTTGCTCGTTATTTCTAGTTACTTCTTTGTGATTTTTCTGTTAAAATGTTTCCTAACCAGCTGTTTTTACCCCAGCATTGGAGTGGAATTGGGGTAACCTAAGGTTAGCTGATTTCTCAAGAGTTCTTAGGTGGATTACCAGGGGGATACAATTCATACTACAGAATAGCATATTGAGTAATGCAGTAGGGCAGTGAGTAAAATAACTGTTGGGAATCTCCTGGTGTTAATTATGTAGACAAAGTTTATGCTTCTGCACAAGTAAAAATGGATCAAGCAAGATATGTACATTATTTTCTTACTGTATCAGGGTGTTGATTTGTTCTGTCTACAGAGTTCCAGCTAGAGAAAAAGACACCAGGGTATGAGAGAGTTGATACCTCCGGAGGAGCATGATGTGTAGGTAGGAGCAGAAAGTCTACCATGGAAAAATTTTAAGCCCTGTGCAAAGAAAATAACCAAAGCCATTTGCAGCTGAACTCATAAGCTGCAATAAAATGATAAAATGTAACAAAGCTGTAGCAATTATCATATTAATTTACCCATATATTTTTCTAATCCCTTTCACATACATCATTACAGCAAAATACCCAGAGGTAGTAATTACAGGAAATTTCCAAGTCCTTTGTCAGAAACTCAGAAGACTTTGGCCCATTCAAAGTCTTACTACATTAGCAGAAGCTGTGTAAATGGGCCATTCTGTAGTTAGAAGGCAAGACCTATTGGCTTTGGTTCAGTTTTTAAGTGACAAGGGAAATTTCTTACTGGGTTTAATTGACTGCAAATTGCTATTTCTGTTTAACTAGAGCACATGAGTTTTGTAAAATACAATGCTTAAAGTATATAACTAACCATTATCCAAATGTGAAGTGGGAACTGATATCCTTGCTTAACATGGCAATAATATCTGTAACTTTTTAGATTGAGAATATTTCACTTTTATGAAAAAATGGAATTTTTGCAGATTATATTATATGAAAATATATTGTTGCCCATAAAATAAGTAAAACCATACTATTTAACATTTTTAAGTTATTTCAAATATCAAAATTCAACTATTAGTTAATTGGCATATAATTGGCACCTAGGAGTCTATAACTAAATCAGGTCTGGATGCTTAGTTTCTTAGTGTTTTGATACACAGGTAAATAAAAGGAAATAGAAAGAAAATTGTACTTTATATGAAAAAATTACTTAATATAAAGCAAAAGTTACACAATTATTATTTGACCTAGATCTTTGAAATTTAAACTCCTATAAAGGTAAAACAACTTTTTTCTTTTTTTTAGCTTTGAGGAGGAGTCTGAGAAAGGCTGTTAAAATATGCATTTATTTTCATATTATAATCAACACCATCAATAGCATTAAAGGTCCTCTGAGAACATAGCACTGAAGTTGATCAACTTATAATGGATAAAAATTTGAGACAGCTATATATATTAATGTAATGGCTTGGATATTAGTTAGGATATTAATTGAAAAACAGTATTTGAAGCAGAAGGAATTTAATAAAGCTAATTGGTTACATATGTGATAAAAGAATTAAGAAGCCATCAGATTGGTGTGGCAACTTAGATTTAACAACTGCAGGAAGCCACCATCCCTAGGCTGGAGTGACACAGAGCAGAGGTAGTTTTATCAAAGCTTAGAGCACATGGTCACCTGTGATAATATGCAATCATAATGGGCCTATCAGTTGGAGTTGAAGAGAGAGAAAAAATGAATTGGGAATGCCAACTATGGCCCAGAGGAAGAAATATGGCTGGCTCCCTCTCTCTTTCTTCCCTCTTTCCAATGATCTACAGTGTTTTCCTGAGTCATAACCAGCCAGGAGCCAAGAGACATGGAAGCCTGGAAATGCAGCTGGCAGGACTCAGTTCCTCCCATTCCTACAGCCACCTTACCTCCACGATACAATAGCAAGCAAAGAAAGAAGCAGGAAAGGAACTCAGTGCAAACAGAACCAGGAAGAACCAAGATTATTAAGTAAATCATATAACTGATGAGCCAAAGGCAAAGGTTTCACACATCCCTCATATATTAACTCTTTATTGGTACTTGAACATTTAGAATATGGTAATAAAATTTCTAGGATGTCTAATTTTTTCTTATTGATTACTTAAATTTGGAAAGGAAGGTAAACATAGATTTTGCAAAATATGTAGAGAAAAATTATAAATTTTATGTTCTTTAAAATTTTATAATACCATGTAAACTTTTTAATGGAACTGTGATTTACTATTTCTTGGTTGAAGAGAGAAAAATCTCCTAAAATAAAAGGATGAGGGAAGGTCAAAGGATTGAGGGTAGACCTATGTTTTTTGCCACTGCATTAAGAAGTTGTGAGGGAGGTCATAGCTCCACCATAGAATCCAGCAGGGTGATGCAGCTCCACTGTGATCTGACTAGTATCATAACCAGAAAGGAGAGCATGTAGAGTCACACGTCATACGTGACAGAGAAGGCTAGACAGCAAAGAAGCTGGAAACCAAAGTTAGAAATTAATGGTATAGTTTCACTACAAAGAGAAATGTGCTTGTACAGATTAAGTTGCCCTTCAAATGTTCTGGTTTCTTCCTGAGGCTCCCAGGATCACTGAACTGGGGAAGTGAAATGTTATCAACCAGCCTCCAATTGAAACTTTATATCTGGGAATCGGGTTCTAATAGCAACCAGGTGGTCGGCAAATGGTTCTAAGAGCCCTCAGCCCTCTGGCTGACATCTGGCTTGGATAAATCACTCTCTATTGTAGGATGAGTCAACAGAGGAGAAAAACACCCCAACAAACTGAGGGTATGGAAATACTTTTCAACATTAAAAGGAATATAATTTAGAAGATGTGGTAAAAACATATACTTGGAAAAGATTTATTACAGAAAAATTGAAATACATTTAAAAAACTTTCTGCATGGAGCTAGTAAAAAAATTCAAGGGATTAGACTTTATGAAAAGAGCAAGGGACTATCCATTTAATATAAAAGGTGGAAGTAAAAAAAGAAACTGGGGAGATAAGAAAATATTGCAATTTTTAGTACAAAGCTAAAAATAGAATTGAAATCTGCATTAAACACTAAAGAACAGAATAAATATTATATAAAATTAAATCAGCGATATAATAAACAAACTTGATAGATGTCCTGAAGTGAAATATAATATGATAGAAGAAGGATAATGATAAGATTATTATGGATAAAGAAGACTTAATTTAATGATCTAAGAAAAAAATTGTATTTCTGAATGAGAAAACAAAGTAAATACACAAAATCAGCAATGCAAAATACAAGAAAAGGAATATATTCTGAAATAAGGAATACCTGAATGTGATTTAAATTTTTTCCTTATTTAGCAGGAAAAATTATTATGGTTAATTTTTTTTGTTTCAAGAATATGAAATAATTAGTCAAGCATACAAGAAATTTAGATGCAAGAATTTAGCTTTGATATGTCTTTGTATCTCCAGTACCTCTAATTGAGCCTGCCATGTTATCCCCATTTTATAGAGGATACGCCAAGATTAGAAAAATTAAATAACTTTCTTAAAGTCCTGCAACATCTGCTCCACAAATATTACCTTAGTAAAGCTGGAAGGATTTATAATGTTAAATTATGGGCAAAATTCTTGATAAGAAAATTAATATGTGTATTGAACATGTTAAGTCCTCTAAGAGTTGAGATAGATTCCCAAAATATATGAAATATATTTTGAAAATGTATGAAGAAAAATAATCATAAAAAGAAGACAAAGAAATGGGTCTCTAGGTTCAATTGAAGCGCTAGCCTGCTCTGCCCACAGAATCTCCCTTTAAGAATCGATGACAAGGAGGTTGAAATGCTGGAAACTATTCCTGATGAATTCATGGCATAATTGGAGTAAAGAAATAAAAACTTGGATTGTGAAATAGTGTGTTAAATAGTACACAGAGATTTATAATAAAAAGCAACAGTCCATGCCCTATCCCTCTCACCTCTAATTCTCTCACCCAAAATAATACTTTTAAGCTTCTTTGTTTCAGTTCTTCTGGCACATGCTTTTTTCTTCCCAAATATAGTTACATATACCACTCTTTTTAATATCTCTTAAATTTATGTAGGTAGTCAGCTACTTTGAAACCATTAAAATAATATATTTTTTATTCCTTTTTTTCTCCTATATCATAGGTCAAGGGGTGGAAGTCAGATGGAATATGGAGAATATGATGTAGATGGAATTCATGCCAGGCAAAAGGGGAATAAATGAAAGCTCTTTGTAGTCAGTAGACTGTGGTACAGAGAAGAGGGGGAGAAGCAGTAGAAACACCTGTTTACATTACCTGTTTTCCCTGGCTCCCCAGCCCTGGGGATGGAGGGTGGAGTCCTCTGTGGTTGAGGGAAAGCCAGAGAGTGAGGTCTGCAGAAATGTATTTGTGCACAAACACAGTGGGATACACATGGAGGCTTGTTGTGTTTACAGAAAGAATGTCATTAGACTTTGTGATATAGAATTGATTCACAAGTTCCTTATGTCCTGTGGGAACAGGGATGTAGCTGAGATGAAAACCAGCTGTCCTGCTCTGGGGGCAACAGCGGGGAGATTTGAGTGTGAACTAAGCCAGGTGCTGGAGTGGGGCTTTGCTGAGACCTGGAGGAATGGTCAGCCAGAGAGAAAGGTGGGGTTAAGTCAAAAAGGAAAGTTCATCAGGCCCTACAGAGCCAAGAGAACGAGACACAATTCTTCATTGCAAACGTTAGCAGGGGAAGCCAATGAGTACCCAGGCAAGTAAGGAACAGCACTGGGGAGGCCCGGGGACCTAGCGGAGTGTGGTACAGGAGCTGAGACAACCAACCTTCTCCTACTAGATTCCATATGAAGTTAGGGTTGGAGGGAGGGAAAGTAAATTAGGGGGAAGAAACCTTAAAGATAGGGCATTTACCTCGAATAAACTGAATTATTCAAAAGAAACAAGTTTAAACTGACAACAATGGGTATAGCAGGAACTTTGTTAGAAAGATTAGATCAATTTTAGAAAAAAAACGACATTATTTTGTACTGTTGAGGGGTAGTGAGTCCATATTTCTGCACAAATTATGTATTCAAAGTTCTATTTATTATTCAATCAGTGTCTTTTATTTTCTCAGTTTGAAAGAAGAACATAATTTTTCTTTTGTCTTTCACTTTACCTTTCCTCCTCTTTCTATCTCCCAGCAGCTGTCCCTGTACCTTTACAAACATATTACCAAGTGGATAAATATGGCAATATATTTTGTAACCATAATTGTCTTTTTAGCTTTTCCTAAAAGTTGATTCTAAAGGTAGAAAATTTAGGAGTCATCTTTGTGCTTTGCTGTATGTACTGTTTGGACTGTGTTTCATGCCACTAATTGAAGGTCATTGAATTCCTTTTCCAGTTTGAGTAGTTTCTTTATATTTGGACTCTATCTTGTGTTGCATTTTGCTTTCCTGGGGTCTTACCTGGCTGCTCTCTATAGCTGCTGAACCCTTGAATGCTGGGCCTTCCTTTTACTAATTTGCTTGATTAGATCCTTTGTTTCCTTTTTTATGTTTACACTCTTGTTTTTTTTCCAGAGTAAATCCTTCAATAAATTATGGAGAGAATATATGTAGGAGATAAATATTCTAATGCTTTGCATGTCTAATGATATCTTTATCTTATCAACAGATTTAATAACTATGTGGGTGGATATGGAATTTGGGGCTAAAGTAACTTTTTCTACATTTTTGAAGGCATTGATTCATTGTGTTCTACCTGTAGTATGTCAGTTGGAAAGTGAGATGCCAATGTGATTCTCATTGCTTTGAACATAGCACTTTTTTTTTCTCTTTCTGGATGATTTTATTCTGTTTTTAAAAAATTGAGATGTAATTGACATATAACATATTAGTTTCAGGTTACAACATGATTCGATATATGTATATATTGCAAAATGGTCACCACGATAAGTCTAGTTCACATCCATCACTACACATAGTTAAATTTTTTTCTTGTGAGGAGAACTTTCAAGATCTATTCTCTTAGAAATTTTCAAACATACAATACAATATTAATTATAGTCACTATGCTGTATGTTATATCACCATGAATTATTTATTTTATAATTGGAAGTTTTAATCTTTTGACCCCTTGACCCATTTCACCTACCCACCTACTCTCAAGGATGATTTTATTCTTGAAGTACTTAAGTTTCACACTTCTATGTCTAATTATGGCTCTTCTTTCATTTGTTCTGCTATTGAGGGGTAGTCCCTTTCAATCTGAAGGCTTGTTTCTTCTTCAGCTGGGGAAATTTTGCTTATTTTATTTTTAAAATAACTTCATCTTCTCAATCTTTTGTTTGTTTTTTTTCTGTTTGTTGCATTTCCTGGATTTATCTTCCAGATCTCTTATTTTTTTCTCACATTTTTCTTTTGATTTTGTTTCCACTTTTTTGAAGCTTTCCTAAACTTTATATTTCAACTCTTCTATTTATTTTTAATTGATCATCATATATTTAATACATAATGCTATAGTTAATAACCCCAAAGTGAAAACTACCAAATGCCATCACCAATGGGATTAGTGCCACGCAGTGGAATAGAGTAGAATTCAATGGGATTAATACAACACATTGGATAAATTTCAGAACTTTAATGTTGAGTAAAAGAAATGAGGCATAAAAGAGTGTATAGATTTTAATGCCAATTATGTGAGGCTAAAAGAAACAAACAAATGAAATTAACCTATGCTATTAGAAGTTAGAATATGAATCACTTTTGTGGGGGGAAATAGAACTAGAAGGAACAGAAAAGTCTCTGTGTGTGTGCCCCAGTGCCCTGTTTCCATACATGGCTGCTAATTATACAAATGTGTGCAGTTTGTGAAAATTCATCAAGCCATGCAATCAGAGAAGAAAAAGAAATAAAAAGGGACATGAGTTTAAAGGACAAAAATTAGAGATTTATAGCCATTTAACATAACCTGAAGGAATTATTTATATGCATAATATTTGCATAACATGCATAATTAATATGCATAATATTGACCAAAATCTGGACCTTTCAGTCAAATCTTATTAGCTAATTCATTTTAATGTGATTGATTTAACCTTATTGATTAGGTTCTGAATTTTATGTCAATGATAATATAGACACATAATCTAATTTCCACTATATATATATATTTTTAAATGTACTTGTTTAAAGATGCTCAACTATTTCCTTTGCTTTCTGTATGCATTAATTAATTAATTTGAGCTTATATAATATATAACTGCGTTCTTTAAAAAAACAATTTTATTAAGATACATAGTTGACCCTTGAGCAACACCGGTTTGAACTACATAGGTTGACTTACATGTGAATTTTCTTCAATAGTCAATATTACAGTACCACAGGATCTGTGGTTTGTTGAATCCATGGGTGCAGAACTGTGGGTATAGAGGGCAAACCATAAGTTATACTTAGATTTTGGCTGTGCAGAGGATCAGCACCCCTAACCCCCGTGTATTTTAAGGGTCAACTGTAATTCTAATTCACCTATTTAAAGTGCAAATTCAATGAGTTTTAGTATGTTCACAGAGTTAATTGTGCAACCATCACCACAGTCGATTTTAGTACATTTTCAACACTTGAAAAAGAAACCCCATACCCATTAGTGATGGCTCCCTGTTTCCCTCCCTTTCTGCCCCCAGTCTTCTCTAACCATAATGGAATTAAGTTAGAAACAATCTAGACATCTCTGAAATGTTCCCCAAATATTTGGAACCTAAATCACACACTTATAAATAACCCTTAGATCAAAGGAAAAAAAAAAAGAAAAATTTAAATGTATGAAAATGCAAAAACACAACAAATCAAAGTTTGTAGAATGTCCTAAAGCAATGCTTATGGGGAAATTAATAACACTAAACACTTGTATTGAAAAGGAAAAATTCCCTAATCAATAATTTCACATTCCATTCTAAGAAAGTAGGAAAAAAGAGCAAATTAAATACAAAGTAAGTAGAAGAAAGGGTATAATAAAAACCAGAGTAGAAATTTACTTCAAGAATCAAGAAAACAATAAATAAAACAATAAAATCCAAAGTTGGTTTTTTGAGAAAATCAATCAAATTGATAAATTCCCTCCAGACAGATTAGAAATAAAAGAGAGACAACACAAATTACCAATATCAGGAATGAGAGAGAAAACATAATCACTACATATTCTATTAAATATTAAAAGGATGATATTTCAATATTTAATATTAAAAGAATGATAAGGAAATATCTTGAACAACTTTTGTTGATAAGTTTGGCAATTCAGATGAAATGAACAAGTTCCTTGAAAGATACAAATATCCAAACTCACCTAAAAATAAATGCATAATGTAAATAGCCTTGTATCAATTTAAAAAATTAAATTGGTAATTTAAAATCTCCCCAGAAAGGAAATGTCAGGCCCAGATGGCTTCACTATTGAATTTTGTCAAACATTTAAGGGATAAATAATTCCAATTCTTCTCAAGTTCTTCCAGAAAGTTGTAAAGGATGGGCTGTTTTCCAACTTACTGTGTAAAGCCAGGTTAACTTGATACCACAATAAGAAAAATACTTTACAAAAAGAAGAAAAATACAAATGGATATCCTTCATTAATATAGTTGTTAAAAATTTTAAACTAAACTTTAACAAACTGAATCTAGCAGCATAGAAAATAGATGTTGGATTAAGATGAGCTTATGTTTCTTTTCAGTTTGTGAATGTGATGACTTTCATTGATTGTTTCTGAATGTTAACTATTCTTGCATTACAGGGACAAAACTCATCATAATAGCAAACTGAAAGAAGAAAAACCATATGATCATCTTAATCCAGCATACATTTTTGATATAAACTCTCAGAAATCTAGGAATAGAAAAAACTTGCTTAACCTTATAAGGGCATCTGTGAAAAACCTACAGTTAATGTCATAATTATTGGGGAACAATTACTTTCTCCCTAAGGTCAGGAACAAATTGGATATCTTCTCTCACTACTTCTGTTTAATATTGAACTAGAATATTCTTGCCAATGCAATAAGGGAAGAAAAATTTTAAAATGGCATCCAGATTAGAAAAAAAAAAAAGTAAAAGTTTTATATGCAAATGACATGATTGTCCATGTAGAAAAATCTGATGGAATCTACAAATAAGCTGCTAGCACTGAAAAGTGAGTTTAATAAGTTTGCTGGATATCAGATAAATATAAAAAAGCAATTGTATTTCTATATACTACCAGTAAACAATTTGAAATTAAAGTAGAGAATACCATTTACAATAGCATTATATCATGATATACTGAGAGGTAAATCTGATAAAAATTGAAAGTTATATACACTTAAAACTGAAAACATTGCTGAGAGAAATTAAAGGTCTAAATAAATAGACAGATGTACCATATCCACAGATGAAGACTCAGTGGTATTAAGATGTTAATTTTCTCCAATGTAATTTACAAATCCAGCTCAATAACAATAAGTTTTTGGGGGGGTGAGTGTAGAAATTGATTAATTGATTCACTTGAAAATTCAAAGGACCTGGAATAGACAAACAAATTTTGAAGAAGAAAAATAAAGTTAACACTATTCATTTTCAAAATTAACAATGCTATAGTAATCAAGACAGTATGGTGTTGGTGTCAATATAGACAAATAGTTGAATAAATAGAAATAGACCCTCATACCTGGCAACTGATTTATTATTACAAAGCAGCAAAGGTAATTCAGAGAAAAATGGTCTTTTCGAAATATGGTGCTGGAACAATTTTGATATCCATATGAAAAATTCATACCACTCATCATGTACAATACTTAGCTAAAATGCATGGTAGTCCTAAATGTAAGTCTTAAAACTATAAAACTTCTGGAAGAAAAAATAGAAAGCAACCTTAGTGACCTTGGATGAGGCATAGATTTTTAGATATAACACTAAAAGTCTGACCTATAAAAGAACAAATTGGTAAATTATACTTTATTAAAATTAAAAATGTTTTCTCTTTGAAAGAACTGTTAGAGAATAAACAAACTAGAGACTGGAAGAATATTTGCAAATCAAATATCTGATAAAGGACTTCTGTTCAGACTATATAAAGAACTCTCAAAACTTGAATAACAAAATAAAAATAAATTTTTTAAATGGGCAAAAGATTTAAATGAAAACTTCACTAAAGAAGATATATAAATGCGTGTAAGGAAAAACATGAATAAAATGCCCAACATGTTTAGTCATTAGGAAAAGGCAAAATAAAAAAGCAATGAGATGCCACTACAAACTCTTACAATGACTAAAACTAAAAAGCTTGACTATACTAAGTGTTGGTGAAGATGTGGAGGAACTGGGGCTCTCTTACATTGGTATAACCACTTTGGAAAACCAGTTTGACAGTTTCTTAAAAAGTTAAACATATACTTACTGTACAACCTAAGAATTCTACTTCTAAATATTTGCCTGAGGAAAGTGAAAGCCTATGATCCTCTAAAACTTGCAAAATATTTATAGTGGGCTTATTAATAATAGCCCCAAACAGGAAATAACCCATATGTCCCTCAATAGGTGAATGGATATATATTTGTGCTATAGCCGTATAATGGGACACTACTGATCAATAAAAAGACAATAAACTATTGAAACATGCTATAACATGAATGAAATAAAAATAATTATGCTGAATGGAAGAAGCTAGACAAGAGTATGCGCTGTATGATTCCATTTATATAAAATCCTAGAAAATGTCACTAAATTATAGTGACATAAAGCAGATCACTGCTTGTGGAGGAGTGTGGAAGGGTATGGAAGATTACAAAAGGCATGAGGAAAGTTTTGGGTTGATGGATATATTCATTATATTGATTGTCAAATTGGAAAAATTAAATATGTGCTTTTGCTACATCAAATATACATCAACAAAATTGTTAAATTAAAGAAAAGAAAAAAAAGGAATTCACTGAGCACTTCATTCTTTACATTTCCAGTTTGAAATACCAAACATTTCAAAACATTTTGATTTTACTTCGTATGAATTTAGGTTGTTTAATGCCTCATTACCTGAACCTTTAAAGCTACTTAATGTTATTTCAGCATGGATTTCAAAAGTTGAAAGGATAATTTAGTCAAGCCTTTACTATAAGTCTTGGCTCATTTCCTAGAAATCTAGCTAAATGATTATTAGAAGCTAAAAAGACATAGAGTGGGTACTTCAAAATTTTAAAAATATATTTCATTAAATCTCTTGTTCATGTGCCCAGTTGCTTTATAAGTACAAAATGCAGATATAAAATATCTGGTAATGTTATTGTTCAAAAATGGTCTCTTCAAAAAGTAATTTTAATAAAATACTCTGAATGAGTGTAAATAATAGTATTAATAAAATCTAAATTATTTTGTTTTCCATATTAAGTTCTAATGTTAGATAACTTTAATTGGCAAGCAACATTACACATTTGAAATGAAAATTCTTGAGGCATGAAAAGGAATATTCCTTAATTCCATACCAGTACCTCTGCATGATGATACCTAGCTTCTAAAAATTTTAGAGTGGGTAGTTAAATACTGCCTGGGCAGGAAGCTGTGTCATTCCAGATAGCTCTATATCTCTGCTCGTGTCATTAATAACTTCAAATTCAATTTCCCTATATAAAAAAGTTTAACAAAAGCTCAGCACTTCGTTAATTGTAAAGCACATGCTCTTTAAACTTATCTTAAAAGATAGATTCTTATGTTACAGTTGTGTTTCATAACATGGAGGCAGTCATGTTCTATTTATATTACTTTGGATGAAGATATCAAATATTAGCAAGCACATATATATTTACACCTATTTACGTGTCTTTTTACTTTTTTGATGCCTCTGTAACCACTACACAGTACAAAAGAGATAACAGAAAGATTAACTTTTGTTAATACAGATATCCCAGAAATCTACCAGGTATAATTAATGAGGTTTTTGTTCTAATAACCAAATGCAGTCTTCATAAAAATATCAAAATTGATATGTGTAGTTGCTAAGCAACAAGGTAGAAAAACCTAGAGCAAATTTAATTCAGGATGTGAGTGTCTTGATCTATAACCTTAGACTAGTCACTTCATCAGCCTCTGGCAAGGTTATACTTTGGATGACAATATCAACTTATTCAGTAGTGTATTTTGTATCATTGATATATTGGCTTCCAGTTCTAGGATAAGATGCCATACAGTCATTCCCCGCTATTTTTCCCCTCTAAATACAACTAAATACCCAGAAGATCATTCAATAGACAATGATAAAAGGACTCTGAAAACTTGAAAGAAGAACATGGACTGCTTAGGGACCTTAGGACTTGAAAATAGGAAAATGATAAAGGAATTCAATAAAATTAAAAGCTGATTCTTCAAAAAAGTCAATACAATTGGTAAAACTCTACCAAGATTGACAAAGGTAAAATGTTGGGTTTTTAATATTCATCTTCATTCATTCTATCTTGTGCACATGAGGAGTTCTGGATCATAAACAGTCTTCCCATTAAATACCTTACAACAAATAAATACATCCTGTTCACCCTCCCTCCAATTTTGCCCTCATCCATACCCTTAGGCAATGAGATAAATCAGGTAAATTACCTTATGTGAATAGATGGATACCCCACATGGGGGAGAAAAGGCAAAATGATTTTTCATTGGCTAATAAAAGGAAAGGAGGCAGCTGCTCCCCTTACTTTAGAGTATCCTCTTTACTGTGATTCTTTTGTATGTAAATAATATCTTTCCAGAAGACAGCCCAATTTGCCTCACACCTATAGATGTCTTCAAGTTTCTGGCCTCATTTCTTATTGAAATATAAATACCTAGGGAAATGATGTTCCAGAATTCCTACATCTTTGGGCTTAACCTCAGAACCTAGTTCAGGGCAATAGCCACCAGCCCCATCCAGAAAATAAAAGAAGCTTTACTATCCTTTCTGGTCACTGTAATTAACATGACCAAAGGATACAGATATCATTGTTATGATAGACAAAATATTTCAGGAGGCTCAGGCTTCTTACAGAAACATTGACATATCTAGATGACAAATGGAATATTGCCTGCCATATCAGTAAACAAATGATGTCACAGTCATCAGCAATTGCAGCCCTTCAATGTGAGCTGGTGAGCCCCAAGGAAACTCAGAATGTGAAAACACAGGATACTGGCCCCAGATAGCTGAGGTACCAATCAAAGGAATGATTTTAGTGAGCCCAGACTCTTGCATCTTCCCATATATAAAAAAGCATTAAATTCCTTAAGTTGGGATTTCTGGTTTTCTTTAATTAATAGTAATTTTTTGATGATCTGACTGCCTGCCCTTTACTGCAAAACATCTATATATCTTAGCTCCTCCTTTGCCTCCTCAGAGCAGTTCTCTCAGGGTTACTTGAGATGCTGCCTCCTGGGCTTGAAGTCCTAAAAATTCCCACTAAATAAAGCATAACTCTCAACTTTTAGGTTGTGAATATTTTTTAAGCCGGCATAGGGAAATTTTATTTCCTCACAAAAAATGAGAAGAGACACAAATAGCCAAGGTCATAAATGAAACATGGAATAGCAGAAGAATCCTTCAGCCATTAAAAGGAATATTACAAATATCTTTATGCTAATGACTTGGACAATTTAGAAGAAATAGACAAATTCCTCAAAACTCACAAACTACCATAACTCAGCCAAAATTAAATTGATAACTTAAATAGTTCTATAATTATTAAGGACATTAAAGTTATAATTTAAAATCTGAAAAGAGAGACAGCAGAAGCAAGAACTACAATCCTGAAGCCTGTGGAACAAAAACCACATTCACAGAAAGATAGACAAGATGAAAAGGCAGAGGGCTCTGTACCAGAGGAAGGAACAAGATAAAGCCCAGAAAAACAACTAAATGAAGTGGAGATAGGCAATATTCCAGAAAAAGAATTCAGAATAATGATAGTGAAGATGATCCAGGACCTCGGATAAAGAATGGAGGAAAAGATTGAGAAGATGCAAGAAATGTTTAACAAAGACCTAGAAGAATTAAAGAACAAACAAACAGAGATGAACAATACAATAACTGAAATGAAAAGTACACTAGAAGGAATCAATAGCAGAATAACTGAGGCAGAAGAATGGATAAGTGACCTGGAAGACAGAATGGTGGAATTCACTGCCATGGAACAGAATAAAGAAAAAAGAATGAAAAGAAATGGAGACAGCCTAAGGGACCTCTGGGACAACATTAAATGCAACAACATTTGCATTATAGGGGTCCCAGAAGGAGAAGAGAGAGAGAAAGGACCTGAGAAAATATTTGAAGAGATTATAGTCAAAAAATTCCCTAACATGGGAAAAGAAATAGCCACCCAAGTCCAGGAAGCACAGAGAGTCACAGGTAGGATAAACCCAAGGAGAAACACGCCGAGACACATAGTAATCAAATTGACAGCAATTAAAAACAAAGAAAAATTACTGCAAGCAACAAGCGAAAAATGACAACATACAAGGGAACTCCCATAAGTTTAACAGCTGATTTCTCAGCAGAAACTCTAAAGCCAGAAGGAAGTGGCATGATATACTTAAAGTGATGAAAGGGAAGAACCTACAACCAAGATTACTCTCGCCAGCAAGGGTCTCATTCAGATTCGATGGAGAAATCAAAAGCTTTACAGACAAGCAAAAACTAAGAGAATTCAGCATCACCAAACCAGCTCTACAAAAAATGCTAAAGAAACTTCTCTAAGTGGGAAATACGAGAGAAGAAAAGGACCTACAAAAAACCCCCCCAAACAATTAAGAAAATGGTAATAGGAACATACATCTCGATAATTATCTTAAATGTGAATGGATTAAATGCTCCAACCAAAAGACACAGGCTTGCTGAATGGATACAAAAACAAGACCCATATATATGCTGTCTACAAGAGACCCACTTCAGACCTCGGGACACGTACAGACTGAAAGTGAGGGGATGGAAAAAGATATTCCATGCAAATGGAAATCAAAAGAAAGCTGGAGTAGCTATACTCATATCAGATAAAATAGAATTTAAAGTAAAGAATGTTACAAGAGACAAGGAAGAACATTACATAATGATCAAGGGATCAATCCAAGAAGAAGATATAACAATTATAAATATATAGGCATCCAACATAGGAGCACCTCAATACATAAGGCAACTGCTAACAGCTCTAAAAGAGGAAATCCACAGTAACACAAGTAGTGGGGGACTTTAACACCTCACTTACACCAATGGACAGATCATCCAAACAGAAAATTAATAAGGAAACACAAGCTTTAAATGTCACAATAGACCAGAGAGATATAATTGATATTTATAGGACATTCCATCCAAAAACAGCAGATTACACTGTCTTCTCAAGTGCGCATGCAACATTCTCCAGGATAGATCACATCTTGGGTCACAAATCAAGCCTCAGTAAATTTAAGAAAACTGAAATCACGTCAAGCATCTTTTCTGACCACAATGCTATGAGATTAGAAATAAATTACAGGGGAAAAAAGCGTAAAAACACAAACACATGGAGGCTAAATAATACGTTACTAAATAAGCAAGAGATCACTGAAGAAATCAAAGAGGAAATCAAAAAATACCTAGGACAAATGGCAATGAAAACACGATCCAAAACTTATGGGATGCAGCAAAAGCAGGTCTAAGAGGGAATTTTATAGCTATACAAGCCTACCTCGAGAAACAAGAAAAATCTCAAATAAATAATCTAACCTTACACCTAAAGGAACTAGAGAAAGAACAAACAAAACCCAAAGTTAGCAGAAGGAAAGAAATCATAAAGATCAGAGCACAAATAAATGCTATAGAAATAAAGAAAACAGTAGCAAAGATCAATAAAAGTAAAAGCTGGTTCTTTGAGAAGATAAACAAAATTGATAAACCATTAGCCAGACTCATCAAGAAAAAGAGGGATGGAACTCAATTCGATAAAATTAGAAATGAAATAGGAAAAGTTACAACAGACACCGCAGAAATACAAAGCATCCTAAGAGACTGCTACAAGCAACTGTATGCCAATAAAATGGACAACCTGGAAAAAGTGGACAATTTTTAGAAAGGTATAACCTTCCAAGGCTGAACCAGGAAGAAATAGAAAATATGAACAGACCAATCACAAGTAATGAAATTGAAACTGTGATTTAAAATCTTCCAACAAACAAAAGTCCAGGACCAGATTGCTTCACAGGTGAATTCTGTCAAACATTTAGAGAAGAGCTAACACCCAGCCTTCTCAAACTCTTCCAAAAAATTGCAGACACAGGAGCACTCCCAAACTCATTCTACAAGGCCACCATCACCCTGATACCAAAACCAGACAAAGATACTACAAAAAAAGAAAATTACAGACCAGTACCACTGATGAATATAGTTGCAAAAATCCTCAACAAAATACTAGCAAACAGAATCCAACAACACATTAACAGGATCATACACCATGATCAGGTGAGATTGCACCTGATCATCCCTGAACCCAGTGATGCAAGGCTTCTTCAATATATGCAAATCAATCAATGTTATACACCATATTAAAAATTTGAAGAATACAAACCATATGATCATCTCAATAGATGCAGAAAAAGCTTTTGACATAATTCAACACTCATTTATAATAAAAAATCTCTGGAAAGTGGGTATAGAAGAACCCTACCTCAACATAATAAAGGCCATACATGACAAACAGACAGCAAACATCATTCTCAATGGTGAAAAACTGAAAGCATTTCCTCTATGATCAGGAACAAGACAAGGATGTCCACTCTCACCACTATTATTCAACATAGTTTTGGAAGTCCTAGTCAAGGCAATCAGAGAAGAAAAAGAAATAAAAGGAATCCAAATTGGAAAAGAAGATGTAAAACTGTCACTGTTTGCTGATGACATGATACTATACGTGGAGAATCCTAAAGATGCCACCAGGACACTACTAGAGCTATTCAATGAATTTGGTATAGTTGTAGGGTACAAAATTAATGCACAGAAAACTCTTGCATTCCTATATACTAATGATGATAAATCTGAAAGAAGAATTAAGTAAACACTCCCATTTACCACTGCAACAAGAAGAGTAAAATACCTAGGAATAAACCTACTTAGGGAGACAAAAGACCTGTATGCAGAAAACTAAAAGACCCTGATGAAAGACATTGAAGATGATACCAACAGATGGAGAGATATACCATGTTCTTAGATTGGAAGAATCAATATTGTGAAAATGACTCTACTACCCAAAGCAATCTACAGATCCAATGCAATCCCTATCAAATTGCCAATGGCATTTTTTACAGAACTAGAACAAAAAATCTTAAAATTTGTGTGAAGCCACAAAAGACCCCAAATAGCCAAAGCGGTCTTGAGGGAAAAAAGCAGAGTTGGAGGAATCAGACTCCCTGATTTCAGACTATACTACAAAGCTACAGTAATCAAGACAATATGGCACTGGCACAAAAACAGAAATATAGATCAATGAGACAATTAGAAAGCCCAGAGAAAAACCCATGCACCTATGGTCAACTAATCTATGACAAAGGAGGCACAGATATACAATTGAGAAAAGACTGTCTCTTCAATAAGTGGTGCTGGGAAAACTGGACAGCTACATGTAAAAGAATGAAATTAGAACACTCCCTAACACCATACACAAAAATAAACTCAAAATGGATTTGAGACCTAAATGTAAGATTGGACACTATAAAACTTATAGAGGAAAACATAGGAAGAACACTCTTTGACATAAATCATAGCAAGATCTTTTTTGATCCACCTCCTAGAGAAATGGAAATAAAAACAAAAATAAACAAATGGGACCTAATGAAACTTAAAAGCTTTTCAACAGCAAAGGGAACCATAAACAAGATGAAAAGACACTCCTCAGAATGGGAGAAAATATTTGCCAATGAATCAATGGACAAAGGATTAATCTCCAATATATATAAACAGCTCATGCAGCTCAGTATTAAAAAAACAAACAACCCAATCCAAAAATGGGCAGAAGACCTAAATAGACATTTCTCTAAAGAAGACATACAGATGGCCAAGAAGCACATGAAAAGCTGCCCAACATCACTAATTATTAGAGAAATGCAAATGGAAACTACAATGAGGTATCAACTCACACCAGTTAGAATGGGCATCATCAGAAAATCTACAAACAATAAATGCTGGAGAGGGTGTGGAGAAAAGGGAACCCTCTTGCACTGTTGGTGGGAATGTAAATTAGTACAGCTACTATGGAGAACAGCATGGACGTTCCTTAAAAGACTAAAAATAGAATTACCATATGACCCAGCAATCCCACTACTGGACATATACTCAGAGAAAGCCATAATTCAAAAAGACACATGCACCGCAATGTTCATTGCAGCACTATTTACAACAGCCAGGTCATGGAAGCAGCCTAAGTGTCCATCGACAGACGAATGGCTAAGGAAGATATTGGACATATACACAATGGAATATTACTCAGCCATAAAAAGGAACGACATTGTGTCATTTGTAGAGACGTGGATGGATCTAGATAGAGACTGTCATACAGAGTGAAGTAAGTCAGAAAGAGCAAAGCAACTATCGTATATATGTGGAACCTAGAAAAATGGTACAGATAACCAGTTTGCAGGGCAGAAATTGAGACACAGATGTAGAGAACAAACGTATGGACACCAAGGGGGAAAGTGGTGGGGGTGTGGGTGGTGGTGTGAATATTTGGGAGATTGGGATTGACATGTATACACTGATGTGTATAAAATGGAGGTTCCTTAAAAAACTACAAATAGAACTACCGTATGACCCAGCAATGCCACTACTGGGCATATACCCTGAGAAAACCATAATTCAAAAAGAGTCCTGTACCAAAATGTTCATTGTAGCTCTACTTACAATAGCCAGGACATGGAAGCAACCTAAGTGTCCATCGACAGATGAATGGACAAAGAAGATGTGGCACATATATACAATGGAATATTACTCAGCTATAAAAAGAAACGGAATTGAGTTATTTGTAGTGAGGTGGATGGACCTAGAGTCTGTCCTACAGAATGAAGTAAGTCAGAAAGAGAAAAACAAATACTGTATGCTACACATATATATGGAATCTAAGAAAAAAAAAAAAGGTCATGAAGAACCTAGGGGTAAGACGGGAATAAAGACCCAGACCTACTAAAGAATTGACTTGAGGATATGGGGAGGGGGAAGGGTAAGCTGTGACAAAATGAGAGAGTGGCATGGACATATATACACTACCAAATGTATAATAGATAGCTAGTGGGAAGCAGCTGCATAGCACAGGGAGATCAGCTCAATGGTTTGTGACAACCTAGAGGGGTGGGATTGGGAGGGTGGGAGGGAGGGATACACAAGAGGGAAGAGATATGGGAACATATATATATGTATAACTGATTCACTTTGTTATAAAGCAGAAAGTAACACACCATTGTAAAGCAATTATACTCCATAAAGATGTTAAAAAAAAAAGTGGATGACTAATAAGAATAAAAAATAATAAATAAAATTATCTTCACCAGCAGCAACATAGAAAAATTAAAAAATGAAATAAAATCTGCTGAAATGAAATATCCAGGCACAGGTGGTTTCAATGAAGAATTTTACCAAATGCTCAATGAAGAATTAATAAAAATATTATGCAATGTCTTCCATAAGATATAAATGTAGGGAACACTTACTAACTTATAGTATTATAAGGCAAGTATTACCCTGACAACAAAAGGCTTTTGCACACAAACATGAAACACGAAAAGAAAATTATAAACCAGTATCTCTCAAGAACACATGCAAAAATTCCCCATAAAAGCTAGCCATCAGAGATGACATCAAGGGAAATACCAGAGTAAAAACCTCTACAAATCCTCTCCCTGATAAAAGTGACAAGGACACTGGCAAAAACCATCAAAATCATCTTTTCAGAATTTTAAAAATTAACAAGGCTTGCAACCATCTGTGGACAATCTATCCAAGAAAAATGACCAAATCTTATTATCAGGTTTGTGGCATTTTATTTTTCCTTAATTTTATCCTTCCCTCTCCCTTTCCAGTTCTGCGATAGCCTTGAAAACCAATAGCCCACAATCAAAGTGAAAACCATTAGCCTGGCACACAATGGAGCACTCAAAAGAGCAGTTGGAGCTCTTTCAAAGGCTCATTTTCAGAAAATTGTCATTATTTGACCTGTCAGGCAGTTTCCAGGAAATCTCCACTTGTAAGGATTTTCTTTATTTGACTTGACTCAGAGCTCACTCAGTGTGAACAGCCTTTTCCTCAGGGGCATTTGTTGAAAACAATTAGTGGCAATTGTTTAACTTAACAGTTTACTGAAGTGGCATTAGGAGTTGGGGCAAACAATAAGATAAACAAAAAGAAATTAAAAGGAAAAGCTGAGAGGGGAAATTTCCATGGGAGGCTTTGAAAAGTGTTGACATATTCTTGGGAAGCTGAAAGGCCACACGTATGTATAGGGCTCTGCACATGCTCAGGAAAGACCCAGTGCATCCCTATGCTCTCTCACCTTTTATTGATCTTGAGACACTGCAGGAAATGAAAAGTCAGAGGAGTGAACTGCCTAACTGAAGTGTCGAGGGTATGCTCTATCACATACACAGAGCCCCTTAAAGACTGGGAGACTTTTTAGTTCTATATATATAAGGAAATTCTTGTCTAATAGGTAGCTGACTGCTAAGCTAACCAAGGAGAGATTTCACTGACCACACACAACATAGACTTCACAGAGTTCAGGAAAGTGATTAAACAAACAAACAACAACAAGTCTTAGGGAGAAGGAAGAAACTGATATCCAGATTTGTCACATATTTAAAATGTCTAGTTTTCAAACAACAAAAAAACACAAGACCTACAAAGAAACAAGAATGTATGACCTGTACATAGAGGGAAAAAGATAGTCAATAGAAACCATCCCTGGGAAAGTCTAGGTATTCAACTTACTAGACAAAGACTTTAAAATGGCTATCAAAGAACTAAAGAAAAGTATGAAAACAATGTTTCCTTAAATAAAGAATATCAATAAAGAAGTAGATCCATATTTAAAAACAATAGATTTTGTGGAGTTGAAAAGTATAATAACTGAATTGAACAATTCAGCAGAGGGGCTCAACAGCAGATTTAAGCAGGCAGAAGAAGGAATTGGCAAATTGGAAGGTAAGGCAATTGAGATTATCATTTGGGAACACAAAGATAAAGAAAAAAATAAACAGAGACTTGGAGACCTGTGGAACATCATTAAACATACCAACATAAATACAACAGGAGTCCCAAAAGGAGAAGAAAAAGAGGCAAAAAGAATATTTGAATATTATGGTTGAAAACTTCCCAAATTTGATAAACAAAATTCATCTGCACATACAGGAAGCCCCATGAACTCCAGGTAGAATAGCCTCAAAATGACCTTCATCTACACACATAATTAAACTGTTGAAAACCAAAAACAAACACAGTCTTGAAAAAAACAAGAGAAATGACTCATCACATACAAAAAAACTCACTAAGATCAATAGCTGTTTTACAGTCAGAAACCATGGAGGCCAGGAGGCAGTGGAATGACATATTCAAAGTGCTATAATTCGTGATGGTTATATAAAGCTATACAAGTGATAAAATTCCAGAAAGCTACCCACGTAAACACACACACACACATACAACTGGTGAAATATGAATAAGCTTCATGGTTTATACAAATGTCAGTTTCCTGGTTTATTACTGTACTCTAGTTATACAAGATGTTAACATTGGGGAAGACTGGATGAAGTGTGTACAGGACCTCTTTGTAAATTTCTTTGCAATTTTCTATGAATCTGTACTTATTCCAAAATGCATTTAAAATATATACAACATTTCATCTTATGAGTACTCTGTAAAACATTACTGTTAAAGAGAGAATTCTCAAAGTTCCTGAAACAATACTCATCTAAGCTAAAGCCAGTTGCTGTAATTTTACTTTTCTCTCTATTCTCTGAAACTTTTAGAATGAGATAACCTGGTGCCAAGCTACTACTCTTACATTCCTGAAGCTGTCCTTGAGTTGTAGTGTGACCTTAAGCTAACCATTGAATTTATGTACCCCTGAGAATCTTCAACTACTGCCTAACAAAGTGATTTTACACATATTAGGCAGCATGTGTTTTAGTTCTTTGAAAAGAAGATCAAGATAGTAAAAAATTTTTGTAATTAAAATAAGTTTATACTTACATTAGAAAATAGTCCAACAATGTAAACAGAAAGTAAAGGCTTTAATGAACAAATGTTGTATCTCAATGAAACTAGCCTATTTCATTTTATAAATTGCATGATATGCAAATCTGTGACTCCCAGTAATCTTAGTTATCTCTCTTTTGTTAATATTTTTCACATGATCATTTTCATCCCTAAATATCATTTTCTGCCTTTTGTTAAGTTCTATGATGTTTAAGTTTGTAATATTCTGTTGCAGCCTTCTCACTTTAGTAATTTTTAAGTATCACATTAAATTAAAATGCTTTTGATCTCATTGACTGAGCTCTTACCCATCAACAGCAAGGCAAGTCATAGGAAAAACTGCAGTTTTTGCCTAATGTCTTAGGATTTAATTTACAGTATCTTGGGAAAAGTTCTATTTATATTGTGACTTGAAAAAAATTTGATTGCTTTTGGAGATTTTGAGAATTCTTTGATTGATTGGCATGATCAAACTATAAGAATGTCATGGGATGTTCTTGCTTACATGATTTTCTCCATAGAACAACAAACCCAATATACTAAAATATTCTGCAAAGCCTAAGCTAAAAATGCACCTGTGACACTACTCAAATCATATTGAATGTGAATGGCATGGATTATATTCAATAATATTCAATCACTGAAAAATTAGAATGTTTAAAAAAATCTTTCTAGTGCCTACTCCCTTATGATGTCAGAAGTTTTTTCCCTTCCTTATGTAAACCTGAGCTTTAGACTTTCAGTTGCTCAGAAATCGTTATGAAATGGCTGCTGTGGTAAAGGAAAATTTAAGAGTTTCAGGATCAGAAAAAGAAAGGATAAAGAGCCAGAGTGGCCACCTTTAGAATTTGAAGAAAATACAAAATATGCTTATATATTGGTCTTTATAGAACAAATGCTTCTTTAGAACAAATGTTTTATTTCACAGTTTTTAGATTTTTCTCTGCTCCTGATTTAATTTGTTCTTCTGACCACCTCAGGATAATCAGCACAGTAATATAGTCATTTCTAGTGAAAATATAACTCGGAATTAGGACAAGATCCAGGAGTGTTAATAGGTGGTCCTTACAGGAAGTCAATTATAGACAAGTTGGTGGTTAGAATCTAGTTTCAGTGAACACAAGAGTTTGTTTCAGGCTTAAAACAAGAATGGGCTTTTATGCACAGAAATATCTTGAGAACTAAGGAGACTGCATTTTCAGCAGGATGTGTGTAAAATGTAACCCCTTAAGAAAGAAAAGAAAAAGGACGTGTGATGTGTTTTTCTCCACCAGGATGACATTATGTTACAGCTTGAGAATGTATAAGAGTTGCATTCACTGAAGACATAAACACCAAAATATATTATAAGTGCCACTATGAGGGCTTAGTGCTAGGTTCTTTACAAAGTGTATTAAACAATTCAGGATTTGTTTTTCATTAGAAAATGTCCAATCACATCAAGTCATGTAATCAACCCATTTTTTTTCTTTGTGGTTGAATTCAGTAAAGGCCTGACCTAGCAGAAAATTTAGGTTTACTATTAATTATATTATATCTAGGGCACATCTTGCTATATTAAAGGCATGATATAAATAGATTTTGAGTCTATAACCAATTTTCGTGATTAAGAAGTTCCTTGTGTTTACTTTTTTTATGATTTGTAGAATACCCCCCCTCATTAAAAAAGTGGAGTAGAAAGTACATTTGACCAATACTCCCTCTTTTTAAAAAATGTATGCATCAGGTATTCAGAATTAGTTTAACGATAAACATTGATTCATGATGCACTGTCATCAGTGAGCCATTCATGGCCACATTAAAAATTTTATTTTTATATGACACAAATAACATATCTATTATACAAAACAGAAACGGACCCACAGACATAGAGAACAGACTTGTGGTTGCCAAAGGGGAGGGGGCATGGGAGGGAAGAATTGGGAGTTTGGGGTTAATAGAGGCAAACTAATATACATAGGATGGATAAATAACAAGGTCTTACTGTATAACACAGGGAACTATATTCAATACCCTGTGATAAACCATAATTGAAAAGAATATGAAAAAAACATAATATGTATAACTGAGTCACTTTGCTATATAGCAGAAACTAACACAACATTGCAGATCAACTATACTTGAATAAAATTTAAAAAATTTTTATTTTTAATAATATAGTTAATATTAATGAACCTACTACCAAACTGGAGATCTATAGGACTGACAATAGCTTACATTTATTGAGGTGTTCCTTCCCTTGAGTAAACACAAGTTTACTTAAGAAGTTTTTTTGTTGGTTTGGCTTTTTATTGAAGTATGATTTACATACAATATTATATTAATTTCAGGTGTACAAAAATAATGATTTGATATTTTTATACATTACAAAATGATCACTACAATAGTCTAGTTACCATCTGTCACCATACAAAGTTATTACAATGCTATTTACTATATTTCCTATGTTGTATATTACATCCCGGTGACTTATAACTGCAAGTTTGTACCTCTTAATTTCCCTCAGATATTTCACTCATCCTCCCATCTCCCTCCCCTCTGATGTCAAACCATCAGTTTGTTCTCTGTATGTATGGTCTGTTTCAGTTTTCTTATGTTTGTTAATTTGTTTCCAGATTTTATGTATCAGTGAAATTATACAATATTAGTCTTTGTCTGATTTATTTCACTTAGCATAATGTGCTCTAGGTCCATACCATGTTGTTGCAAATGGTAAAATTCCCCTTTTGTAAATGGCTAAGATTCCATATATATATACAATGGTGTCTTACTCAGACATAAAAATATATATATATAAAATACAGCTCCAATTTAGTGGCTGCACAAATTTTGCAACAATTTTTGTTCTGTAGAAAACAAACTTATGGTTACCAAGGGGGAAAGGGAGGGGGGGAGGGATGAATTGGGAGATTGGGATTGACATATGCAGACTACTATATATAAAATAGATAACTAATAAGAACCTACTGTATAGCACAGGAAACTCTATTCAATACTCTATAAATGACCTATATGGGAAAGGAATCTAAAAAAGAGTGGATATATGTATATGTATAACTGATTCACTTTGCTGTACGGCAGAAACTAACACAACACTGTAAATCAACTTTACTCCAATAAAAATTAGTTTACATTCCCACAGTGCCTGAGGGTTTCCTTTTCTCCATATCCTCAAAAACACTGATTATTTTTCTTTTTGATAATAGCCATTCTGACAGGTGAGAGGTGATATCTCATTACGGTTTTATTTGCATTTCCCTGATGATTAGTGATACTGAATATCTTTTTACATGTCTGTTGGCCATCTGTATGTATTCCTTGGAAAAATGTCTATTTAGGTCATTTAAATTGGGTTAAATTAAATTAAAAAATTTTTAAATTTAAATTAGGTTCATTTTTTTGATGTTGATTTGTATGAGTTCTTTACATATTTTGGATATTAATCCCTTATCAGATATAGTGCTTGCAAATACCTTCTCCCATTCAGTAGGTGCCTTTTCATTTTGCTGATAATTTCTTTCACTGTTCACAAGTTTGTTTTGCATCTTTATGATCATTACCTTGAACTCTTTTTAAAAAAATTTGTATACAATTTTTAAAGGTTACTCTCCATTTCTTTCATTTGTAATATATTCCTCTGTCTCCTCGTTTTTCCTAATTCTCTGTGTTTATTTCTATGTATTAGGTACGTTGGTTACCTTTCCTGATCTTGTAGAAGTAGCTTTTTATAGGATAAATCCTATGGGGACAGGTAGCACCTTTCCCTCTGGTCACCAGAGTTATATGCTCTAGGGATGCACCCTGTGTGGGCTGTGTGAGCCCTTTTTTGTGGTGGGACTAAGTGCTGTGGCCATGCTGGTAGGTGGAGCTGGCCTGGACCAGTTGGCTGCTAGGCCCTCCTCATGCAGTAGATGCTGGCTCACTGGTGGGTGGGGCTGGGCGCCCACATGGCTGGCTGCTTGTCCTGGAAAGTCTTAGAACTGGTACTGGCCTGCTGTTGAGCTGGTAAGTCCCTGGCACTAATAGACAAGAGGGAAGACCCAAATGTTGCTTGCCAACACCAGTGTCCTCGTGGTAGAGCGAGCCCCTAAAAATAGCTGCTGCCAGTGTCTTTTTTCTCAGGGGGAGTCCCAGTTGCCTTCTGCCTCTCTGGGGTGGGGGCTCTCCAAGACTAGCAAGTGGGTTTGATTGAGGTTCCTTTCAAATTATTGCCTCTATGCTGGGACTAAGACCATGTGAGATTTTTGCATGCACCTATTAAGAGATCTTGCACTGTACAGTCTCTTTGTCCTGGTTCCCAAACACAATTTCTGTTATAGAGAAGAGAGATTCCTTTAAAATACTTACACAAAATCTGAGTGCTGCAGAACACCACTTTGTTTTCAAGACCGTTTATGTTGTGTTAATATATCTGTTTCTCTTATATACATACACACAAAGGAGCACACAAAAATGTATAAATCCACATCTGTATACATCTAACTTAAAAACAGACTTTCATAATGCTGTTTACCCACAAGTTAAAGCAAGTTGTGCCTCTCCTTATGTGTTTGTTGTTGTTTTTGCATCATCACTATTTCTTATTGATTGCAATTTGTTTTTCTCTGCTTTTGCAGTCCTAAAGATTGATGCTGTTTGGGGGTCTAATTACCCAAGCCATTACCAGTTACATTTTCAATGTATTTTTTCTAAAATGTCTGCAGTTTATGGCACTCCCCAAATTGCCTGTTTAGCTGAGGTGCTTGCTCAGCATTTCTTCCTTCCACAAGCGTGTCACCTTCAATGAAGTCTCACTTTCCCTACAGAATACTTTTTATTTGCATTTACGTATGTCGGCCAAATCCTGTCCTTCTTTTGCACTTTGCACTTTAATTAAGGTTTCTTCACCATGAAATAACCATAATTTATAGGGAATTGGTCAGAAAATGCAAAGAAGAAATTAACAGGAAGACATTTTAAGGAACCATCCAATTTTTCCTTTTTCAGCATTTTTATTAAAACACACAAATAATGTTTTTCAATCTAAAACTGTTGTTATTTCATAGTAATTGGGTCTTCTCAGAGACTATTTCTTAATTAACTGATACATTTAAAAATTCTTTTCTTAAGAAATGGCAGTAGTAATAGAACAGCTGAATTCTCATCTCCCTAAAGGGACAGTTAAATAGGTCCTTAGGTATATATCATTAACAATATTTAAGAATATTCAGGAAAAATTATAGGAATAAGAAACACACAGCTCTGAGAATCAGTTTAGCTTCTAGATCCTGGAAGGTGCTGTTTATTCCCATTGAGGGATGGGGGAATGTGTTATGAATAAGAGCTGGAAATTCTAGAGGACTTGCTCAAAAATTGATATATCAAGCAAATAAAATATATGTAAAGGTATAGAAAAATGCAATAACAAGGTTAATATGCTTTTTTTGTTTATATATGTATGTATATATATATAGATAGCTTATGTATATATATATCTTTGTATATATATATATATATATATAAAGATACAGAATTCACATTCATTTCAAGCACTTGTAGAATATTTACAGTCATTGAAAATATGCTAGTCCCCCATAAAAGCCCCAATACTTTTCAAAAGATTAATCAGGCTAGATTCCCTAACCAGAATGCACTAAGATTAAAAAATCAGTAATAAATGGCTAGCTGTAAAATATCCTATGTGGCTAGAAACATTAAAAAAAATACTAAATAACTGGTTAAAGAGGAACTCAGTAGTTAAATTACTAAATTTTTAGAACTAAATGATAAGGAAAACATTGTATGTCAAAATGTATGAAAAATATTTAATTTAGCACTTAGGAAAAGTGATACATTTCAGGTACCAAAAATAACTGAAAAAAATGAGATAAATGTTCATTTCAAGAAGACTGAAAAAGAGCAACAGTGTAAACCCAAAGAAACAAGAATAAGATTTAAAAAAAAAAACAGTTGCAGATATCAGTTTCCATCAACCGGATCGACAAAAAAAATTATAAAATTAGGTAATATTAAGTACTGGCAAGGATGGTGGCAATAGGGACCTTCATTCATGGATGGTACAATGAAAACTGGTGAAGAAATTCTGAAGAACAATTTGGTGGTTACTTAGCGAAGTGATGAGTGTGTATATATATATATATATATATATATAGCAATCGCATCTTTAATATAAACTGAAAAACTCAGAACACTTGCAAAGATACACATGAGAATGTGCAAGAATGTTCATTGCAGTGCTGTTTAGGATAAACAGATGGAAACTGAATGACATCTATGACATAATAATCTTCATGTATTTTTTAAAAAATATAACTTTTTTTAGAATAAACATATCTAAATAAATGTATAGACAGTGGATTAGAAGTTGTATTAGTTAAGAGACAGGCTAAGTTGCTATAACTAAGGGACTGAAATGTACAGAAACACAAATTAGATAAAAGTTAATTTTTGTCTTAAGTTGAAATCCAGAGGTAAGTATTCACATGCTGGTGGGGTGGCTCTGCCATTAACACCTGGCTTCCAAGATTCCTCCACATCCTCCCAAAGGTAAGAAAGAATGTGCACCTTTGCAAATGTAAGACAACTAGCAAGCTTCTCCCTCTTCCAGCAGGACACTTAAGCATGTTTATCCTTATTAAGCTGCTATAAATCTGACTGCCTGTAATGTGTTCTGATAATTGAATGACTATCAGTAATGACCAACCAAGTATAACCCAGTTCTAAATTTTCTTTCCTGTGAAAACCAACATTAAAAAGACACAAACATTTTTAATCTGCAAAGCTTTGGCGTTTATGATGTAATTTTGTATACATTAACTTATTTCACTGATTTGAAAACATGAATGCGAAACATTCATAATGCAGACACTAGAAAGAAATCTGCTTCAAGTGTCTAAAACGTAGTATATTTCTTAGTTGAAGAGTTTCTTGGAATGCTACTTATGCTTGGTCAATCAGTATACTTTCATCCTCCAGCTGAAATGGGTCCTCTTGCTGACATTAATGTTTTGTCTTCATAGGACAGAACATAATTTGCATAGAATTAAAAATCTACCTGACTGTCATAGATATGTCAGAGAGAAGTGAGCATAGAAATCTTCCTTCTAATAGAGGCAAAATTCTGTCAAGCTGGTAGCATAATTCCTATTTTGTCATGGTGTAAGCAGTTCAGTGCCTGGCATCTAGTCCGCACTAAGTCAGTCAGTTGACTATTTGTCTCATCAGTGAAGGACACAGCAGTCTGGTGTTTCATGTTCTGCCTCTGTCTCACGTTTAAGCATCTTATTACTATGTCATAGGACATAAGGAAGCAGGTTAAAAAAAGATATAGAAAACTTATACACTTGAGAACAGCTCAAGGAGAAGTGTTTACAAATATTTAAAATTTATTTATAAGGCACGGAGAATATTTGCCTGCATCACTGCACTTAATGTGATCAGTTTAGGTTATTTAATTCACTTGGTTTTTCCCTTTGAGGACAATATAAGAATAACAGGCATTGACCCTGATTTTATTTATATTTGTGCCATGATTAATAGCACAAAATATTTAGTTCAGTTTATTTTCTTTGTCAGAATAGTTTTGATAAATGCGTTGCCTTGATTGTATGATATGGACCTTGCTCCTCAGTTTTCTCAGTCATAATGCTACCTCTGAATAAAATAGAGATTTATTGGTGACCCTCCAATCAGGCGAATAGATCGATAAAAATGACTGATATAGACCAAAAAAAAAAACCCCAAAACAAAAAACTCACAAACTTTTCTTTGATGCACTTCTTTCCAAATACGGGAGAAATTTCCTGATATTCTGCTTATTAGTGGCTTTGTAATGAATTTTCCTCTCAATATAAGACTTCATCATAAAATATGTTTGAATTACTTTTCTTACCTGAGGACTGAAGTGTGCTACTTTGCACATTAGAGTAGAGGTCAATGCAGAAGGAACAGGATCACTGACTTTTACCTGCTGCAGCTTTCTTTCTTTTTTTTTTTGTGGTACGCGGGCCTCTCACTGTTGTGGCCTCTCACGTTGTGGAGCACGGGCTCCAGACGCGCAGGCTCAGTGCAGGCTCAGCGGCTCACGGGCCCAGCCGCTCCGTGGCATGTGGGATCTTCCCGGACCGGGGCACGAACCCGTGTCCCCTGCATCGGCAGGCGGACTCTCAACCACTGTGCCACCAGGGAAGCCCTGCAGCTTTCTTGACAAGGCAAATTGCTCTAATAATATGAAGGTGCTTGGAACCTGAAGTTTATATCTTCTTTGAAAAAATGTCTGTTCAGATCTTATATCCATTTTTAAAATCAGTTTGTTTGGTTTTTTTGTTGTTGAGTTGTTCTTTTTATACATTTTGAATATTAACCCCTCATTGGATGTATGATTTGCAAATATCTTCTTTGATTCAGTAGTTTGCCTTTTCATTTTGATGATGGTTTCCTTTGCTGTTCTAAAGCTTTTTAGTTTGATGTAGTCCTATTTGTTTATTTTTGCTTTTGTTTCCTTTGCCTCTGGAATCAGATCCACAAAAACATTGCTAAAACTGATGTCAATGAGGTTTCTACCCGTGTTTTCTTCTCAGAATTTTATGGTCTTAGGTCTTAAATTCAAGTCTTCTTCTATTTTGAGTTAATTTTTGTGTATGGTATAAGATAGTAGTCTAGTTCCTTTTTTTTACATGTGGTTCTCCAGTTTTCCCAACACCATTTATTGAAGAGACTTCCCTTTATAGTATATTCTTTGCTCTGTTGTAAATTAATTGCCCATAAATGAGTGGGTTTATTTTGGGGTTCTTAATCTGTATGTCTGTTTTTGTGCCACTTCCATACTGTTTGGATTACTATAGCTTTGCAGTACAGTTTGAGACCAGGGATCATGATTCTTCTAGCTTTGTTCTTTTTTCTCATGATTGTTTTGGCTATTCAAGGTCTTTGGTGGTTGTATATAAATTTTAAAATTACTTGTTCTAGTTCTGTGAAAAATGCCATTGGAATTTTGATAAGGAATTCATTGAATGTATAGATTGCTTTCAGTAGTATGGACACTTTAACAACATTTATTTTTCCAGTTTGTGAACACAGAATATATTCTCATTTATTTGTGTCTTCTTCATTTTCTTTTATCAATGTCTTACAGTTTTCAGTCTACAGGTCTTTCACCTCCTTGGTTGTTTATTCCTAGGTTTTTTTTTTTTTTTTAATGCAATTGTAAATGGAGTTGTTTTCTTAATTTCTCTAATAGTTTATTATTAGTGTATAGAAACACCACAGATTTCTGTGTCTTGATTTTTGTATTCTATGACTTTTTTTATATAGTAGCATTTCATCTGCAAATAGTGGCAGTTTTAACTCTTCCTTTCTTATTTGAATGTCTTTTATTTCTTTTTCTTGTCTAATTGCCATGGCTAGAACTTCCAATACTATGTTGAATGAAAGTGGTGACAGTGGACATCCTTGTCTTCTTCCTCATCTTAGAGGGATAATTTTCAGCTTTTCATCATTGAGTATGATATTGGCTGTGGGTTTGTCATATATGGCCTTTATTATGTTGAGGTATGTTCCCTCTATATCCACTTTGTTAAGAATTTTTATTGTAAATTGATGTTGGATTTCATCAAAAGCTTTTACTGCATCTAGTGAGACAGTCATATGATTTTTATCTTTCATTTTGTTAATGTGATGTATCATGCTGATTGATTTGAACAATCTTTGCATCCCTGGGATAAATCCCACTTGATTGTGTTGTATGAGCATTTTGTGTATTGTTGAATTCAGTTTTCTAATATTTTATTGAGGATTTTTGTATCTGTGTTTGTCAACAATGTTAGCCTGTAATTTACTTTTTTTGTGGTGTCCTAGTCTGGTTTTAGTATAAGGGTAAATTTGGCTTTGAAAAATATGTTTAGAAGGTTTCTGTTCCTTTCAATTTGGGGGGAGTCTGAGAAACATAAGTACTAATTCTTTGAATATTCTGTGGAATTCACCATTCAAAGTCTTTAGTCCTGCACTTTTGTTTGTTGGGAGATTTTTGATTACTTTTAATTTTTTTCCTATGACAGTTGGCACTTGAACAAAGCAATGGGTAGGGGCACTGATGCCTTCGCACAGTTGAAAATCTGCATATAACTTTAAAGTCAGCCCTCCCTATCTTCAGTTCCCACATCCACAGATTCAACCAACCATGGATTGTGTAGTATTATAGTATATATTTATTTTTAAAAATTCACATATAAGTGGACCTGCACAGTTCAAACCCATCTTGTTCAAGGGTCAAACCTATTCAGTCTATTCAGATTTGCTGTTTCTTCATGATTCAATCTTGGAAGATTGTATGTTTCTAGGAATTGATACATTTCTTCTAGGTTGTCCAATTTGTTGTATAATATTTCATAGTAGCCTCTTATGATCCTTTTATTTCTGTGATATCAGTTGCAGTGTTTCCTCTTTCATTTCTGATTTTATTTATTTGTGTTTTCTCTCTTTTTTCTTGGTGAGTCTAGCTAGTTTTTATTTTGTCTTTTCAGAAAATTAGTTCTTACTTTCATTGATCTTTTCTATTTTTTTAGTCTATATTTTATTGATTTCCACCCTGATCTTTATTGTTTTCTTCCTTCTGCTATTTTTGTGCTTAATCTGTTCTTCTTTTTCTAGTTCCTTTAGGTGTAAATTTAGATTGTTTATTTGGGATTTTTCTTGCTATGAACTTCCCTCTTAGAACCACTTTTGCTGCATTCTATAGGTTTTGGTATGCCATATTTCTGTTTTCATTTGCCCCCTAGGTATTTTTTGATTTCTCCAATGACCCATTGGTTGTTCAGTAGCACGTTGTCTAATCTTTACATTTTTATGGGTTTTTTTCTCATTTTTTTCCTTGTGATTGATTTCTGGTTTCATACCATTGTAGTTGGAGAAGATGCTTGATATGATTTCAGTCTTCTTGAATTTATTGATACTTGTTTTGTGACCTAACATATAATCTATACTGGAGAGTGTTCCATGTGTACTTGAGAAAAAGGTGTATTCTGCTGTTTTGGATGGAATGTTTTGTATATATCTATTATGTTCATCAGGTCTAATGCATCATTTAAGTCCAACTCTCTCCTTGTTGATTTTCCATCTGGAAGATTTATCCATTGATGTGATTACAATACAATACTATTATTGTATTTCTTTCAGTTTTTCACTTTAAGTCCATTAATACCTGCTTTATATATCTTGGTGCTCCGCTGTTGGGTGCATATACATTTATAACTTATATCTTCTTACTGGATTGACCCTTTTATCATTATGTAATGCCCTTCTTTGTCCTTTATTACAGTCTTTGTTTTCAAGTCTACTTTGTTTGATATGAGTATAGCTACTCCAGCTTTCTTATTTCTATTTTCATGGAATACTTTTTTCCAGTCCTTCATTTTTGTGTGTGTGTGTCCTTTTAATGAAGTGAGTCTCTTGTAAGCACCATATAGGTGGGTTTTGTTTTTTTATCCATTCTTCTACTTTATGTCTTTTAATTGGAGCATTTAGTCTATTTACATTTAAAGTAATTATTGATAGGTGTGTACTTATTGCCATTTTGTGAATTGTGTTCTGGCTGTTTTGTAGTTCCTTTCTGTTCCTTTGTTCTCCTCTTTCTCTCTTCCCTTCTATTTGGTAGTTTTCTTTAGTTTTATGTTTAGATTCCTTTCTCATTTTCCTTTGTGTATTTACTATAGGTGTTTTCCTTATGGTAACCATAAGGTTCACATATAACTGTGTGAACTATAACTATATAGCACACACTTACTATGTAAATAGTAGCATATTTTCAGTTGGTAATGCAATTCAATGCTTTATCTTTTTATACCCCTCTACCTTTTATACTTTTGATGACACATTTTGCATCTTTTTATTTTATGTACTACTTAATTAATTATTGTCATTTTGGTTAATTTTACTACTTCTGTCTTCTAATCTTAATGCTGATTTATTAGTGATTGATCTACTACCTTTACTATATATTTACTTTTTCCAGTGAAATTTTTACTTTCACATGTTTTCTTCTTATTGATCAGTGCCATTTCTATTCAGCTTAAAGAAGTCAATTTAACATTTCTTGTAGGGCCAGTTTAGTGGTAATAAACCCCTTTAGCTTTTGCTTATCTGGGAAAGTCTTGATCTCTTATTCAATTCTGAATGGTAACCTTACTTGGTAGAGAGTTCTTGGTTGGGAGTTTTTTCCTTTGAGAGCTTTGAATTTGTCATGCCACTCCCTTCCGGCCTGTAAAGTTTCTGCTAAAAAATGTGCTCATAGCTTTAGGGGTTTCCCTTGTACATAACAAGTTGTTTTTCTCTTGCAGCTTTTAGGTTTTTTTTAACATTTCACTATTTTAATTATGATGTGTCTTGATGGGGCTCTCTTTGAGTTTATTTTATTTGGAATTCTCTGGTCTTCCTGGACCTGAATGTTTGTTTTCTTCCTTAGATTAGGGAAGTTTTCAGCCAGTATTGCTTCAAATATTTAATTTTATGGCCTTTTATCTCTCTCTTCTCCTTTTGGGACTCTCATAATGCAAGTGTTATTCCATTTAAGGCCAAAGATCCCTTAAAGTATCTTCACTTTTTAAAATTATTTTTCATTTTGCTGCTCTGTCTGGGTGAGTTTGATTGTTTTGTCTTCCAGCTTGCAGATTTGTTCTTCTACCTCATCTGGTCTGCTGTTGAACTCCTCTAGAGTATTTTTCAATTCAGTTGTAATTTTTTTGGTACTTTCTTATGTTTTCTATCTCTTTGTTGAAGTTCTGACTCTGTTTATCCATTCATCTCCCAAGATAGGTGAGCATCTTTGTGACAATTACTTTGAACTCTCTATCAGGTACATTGATTATCATTGTTTCATTTAGTTCTTTTTCTGAAGTTTTTGTCCTGCTCTTTCAATTGGGACATATTTTTCTGTCTCCTCATTTTGCCGAATTTTCTGTGTTTGTTTTTGTGTATTAGGTAAATCAACTATCTCTCCCAGTCTTGAAGGAGTGGGCTTAGTTAGGAGATGTTCTGTTGGGCTCAGAAAAACAACCTGCCTAGTTACCAGTGCCAGGCCCTAAAGAAATGCTGTGTGTGGGCTTTGTTTGCCCTCCAGTTGTGGTAGGGCTATGGCTACTGCATTATGCTGGTGGGCAAAGCTCGCCCCCAGCCTGTCTGCGGGACCCAACTGTGGTTGCTGCAGTGTGTTTGTGGGCAGCATTGGCTCCTGCTGTGGGACCTGTCCATGACTTGAAAGAATTTTTTTTTTTTTTAGAATGAATCCAAGTTTATATCATTTTTCTAATATCCTGGTTAAAACTGTAGGGTAATATTTTGCATCAACATTATTAAATATACTTGTTTTTTCTTTCTTAGCTATTTTTGTCCAGTTTTGTATTCAATGTTATATTGAATTCATAGATAGCATTTGGAAACTTCCCTTACTCACATGCTTTGGAATACTTTAGTAAAAGTTATGTTCCCTGAAAGTGTGATAGATTTCACCTGTGTACTATCTAGTCTCTATCATTTCTCCCAATCAGCTCTATTATTTTTCTCATTCAACAAGTGTTAGACAATACTTAGTATCTTTATTTCTTTTGTGGTCAATTTTAGAAATTATTTGCCTAAGAAAGCAACTATTTTTCTTCCAGGTTGTCAAATTTAATTGCATATATTTGAACAAATTATGTTATTTTAACTTTCTTTCCATCTGTAATAATTTCCTCATACTTATCTCTGTGTTCTTGCATCTTCTCTCTTTTTTCTCATTTAGCTTAGATATTTTATTGCTTACTTGTTGTTTTTGCAAAGAAATATCTCTAGAATTGATTTATTAGTTTTTTCAAATTTATTGTTTTTGTTATCTTTTGTTTCTTTTAATTTACTTTGTTTAACTTTTTCTAATGTTTTGTATTGAGTGGTTAATTCATGTAGTGACTTCCTTTTCTACTAAAATTAGCATTTAAATAATAGATTTTTCCTCTATATGTTTAAAAAATATTTTCTATTTTCCAGATGTTTGTCTATTTCAGTTATTTTCTTTCTGAATCAAAATAAAAAAAATAATGTCCACATAATAGATGTTTTTGGTATTTTCTTTTTATTGTTACCTATATGTATTTACTTGGGATCATATAATTTTATCTCATTATTTTATCTTGTTATAACATATTGGCATTTTCTTTGTGGAATAACAAAGTCAGATTTTAAAATACTACACAAACACTTGAAACAAAGGTGCGTTATTTGTTTTCAGAATACAGAGATTAAGATATCTTTTTGATCCAAATTCATTGTTATTTAGACATCCTGTTTGCTCCTTTTATAAAAAATCTATTTGATTCTTTAAAGGATGAGAAAGTGAGTTAAAATCTCTTGACATTATTAATTCTTTGTCTATTTTTACCTTGCATTTCTGAAGTGTTTTCATCATACATTGAGATTCTCTTGATCAGATGTATAAATATTCACAATCTTTTATGTAAACTTAACCAGTTACTATTAATGAAATTGTCATTTGTCTCATATAGTGCTTTTGCTCCAGTTTCTACCTTGACTAATGTTAATATTTCATCCCTTTGTTTTCATTGCATGTATTTTTCATCATTGAAAGTGAAATGATACTTTTATTTTCAATACTTGTACATCACTTGTCGTAATTTTTTCCCCGTGTACAGGTTACTTTTGGGTTCTACTTTTAGATTCAGTCTATTTGTGTTAATAGACTAATACTTTTTATACTATTTGATATGATTGGTGTTTTGATTGTTCTTAATTTTATTATATTTCCATTCTTGATAAAGGTGAGAGAATAGATTAGAATAGTAGGTTCTAGTCACATCTTTATTAAATTGCAAGAGCTGGAGAGAGACTCCTTTTGTCTTTCCTCTTTTGTTTTCTTCACCCTGATGATCTTGTTTGTCTTTAATTCTCTTAATCCTTGTTTGATGCAAGATAAAACTAGCATTGAATGTTTATAAATGTTTTCTTTTTTTCCCTGTGTTTTACCTATTTATACTATTCATTAGGATTAGAGGAAAGGAATCTGATTTCATTTCTCCATTCTAATGCAGAAAGCTGAAGCTTATAATTTTTAACAGATGCATAGCATATCATATTACAGATGTTCTGAATTTACTTAAAATATGGCTAATATATAGATTACTTCTAATATGTCAATATTACAGGTACTGCTGAGTGGAATATCATTGTACAGACATACCTCTTTTTATTTCACTGCAATTTATTGCACTTCACAGATAGTGTGTTTTCTTACAAATTGAAGGTTTGTGGTGATCCTGCATCAAGCAAGATTTTTTGGCACCATTGTTCCAGAAGCATTATTTTTTAATTAAGATATGATTGGTTTTCTTAGCCATAATGATTTTGCTTACTTAATACAGTACAGTGTAGTGTAAATGTAACTTATTTTGGGAAACCAAAAAATTTGTGTTACTCACTTTATTGTGATATTTGCTTTATCGCAGTGGCCTGGAACCAAACCTGCAATATCTCCAAGGTATACCTGTACCTATATTTTGGTGCAATTGTGAAAATATCTCTGTAGAATGGAAACCTAGAAGTATACTTTTTGGGACTATATACACTCATATATGCTCTACTAACAGTATATAAGGAAGGTCGTTTCCACATGGTCTAATCAACAGTGAACATTTTCAATATTTTCAATTATACTTTATTACTTTGATAAGTATAAAAATGATGTTTTGTTTCTATCTCTGTTTCCCTTATTGGTAGTGTGTGTATGTTTGTGTAGTAGTTATGTTGTCTGTTTTTATTTTATTTTTTTCTGTGAATTTTTCTTTTCCTTATTAATATGTAGAAATATTTTATATATTCTGGCTATTCCTTTTCTGTTACACACACTGCAAATAGTTTCTCCTTGTCACTCACTTGTATTTTAACTTTTATAGGGGTTATTGACATGTAATTTTAGTTGGCATACAATCAAGCCTGCTAGATTTTTTCTTTTTTTTTTGCTTATGATTCTCTAGATAACATGATTATTGTCAAGATCTACCAGATATCCAGCTGGTCAGTTAGGATAATGAGCTAAATTGAAACTAGCAATTAAGACTTTATTCACTTACTAAGAGAAAAGTGCTTGCTCCCTCAATGTTCCATTTTTCCCCGTGGATTGGTGCCAGGTGAGGGTCAGTCAGGTGATTTGCAGTGCAGGTGGAGGAAATTGAGTCTTTACTGAGGGAGCCCGGAACTAAAGTCTCCTGCTATTTTATGAACCTGAGTCCTGAAGTAGGGAGCGGAAGAAGGGCTGGGAGTGGAAAGTATTGAGTCATATGGAAAAAAGTGCTTCAAGGATATTCCCCACCCCTTCAATGGGAAGTCTCAGTGGAGACACCTGAAAAATGTCTGACCAGAGACATCTTCCCTCTCCCACCCCTCAATAAGGAGCTCTTTGAATGGAGGCAGTAAGGCTAGGAATGCAGCTGTTTGTATGAACATGTCCAAGAGGGTGGTCCAGGGGCTGAGAGGCTGAGTCTTTGAACTCCCTTCTAATGCGCTGATTCTGCACCAAGTTTGACATGGGGAGGGCATCTTTCCACCCATAAGAACTACTAGGTAAAAATTTTGTAGTTACCAGTGGTTGGGCTTGAAAGATCACACATAAGATTTTGGCTTGGAGTCAGACTCCTCAATTATAAATAAAAATTACTCATGTTTTTATCTTTGTGTTAGCTAGTGTGTGTGTGTGTGTGTGTGTGTGTGTGTGTGTGTAAACATTTAGCTTTTTACATTTTCTGGAATTAATTATCCTATGTTGCAGTAAGTAGTCATCTACTATATACTATTAAATCTAAAACTCTCTTATAAGATTATTTTAATTTACATATCTGTAAGAAAAAAATACTTCCAATTAAACTATGACCCTTCATTAACTGTAAGACATAGACTGATTTGAGAAATAATAAAATATGAAAAAGTATGTCTTAGAATCAGTGAAATGTAGTAACATTTTGTTACTAATCTATAACCAGTGGTCATTCTATCGATAGTTGAATACATACTTTTATCACTAGTGTGAAATATTTAAGAAAAAATAAGTCCGCATAAACACAGGTTATTCTGACCCTCCAATCTGTTCTCTTACTCTTCCATCTATTATTACACTAATCAATTCACTTTTAAATTTGTGTTTATTTTTAAATACTGGATAGTGTCTTACTCTTCAAAATTCTGTTGAATTTTTGGCATATTTTCTCTTACATATGAAGTTTAAAGATTTATAAAAATAATTTATTCAAGCTTTACAAAAAGAATTATTAGAAATCATTATTATTTCACTGAATTAACACATAATTTTGGATAGTATTGACATCATTATAACATCAAGCCTTCCAAAAGACATTTAAATTGTTCCATTATTTTGCACTTAGACAATGCTTATTTACATACGTGTAAACTAAAATTTTGTATTTAGGTTAAATTTCTGAAAGTGAAATTGTTGAGTCAAAGGATACTTAAATTTTTATTTATTTTTTATTTTTAACATCTTTATTGAAGTATAATTGCTTTACAATGGTGTGTTAGTTTCTGCTTTATAACAAAGTGAATCAGCTATACATATACATACGTCCCATATCTCCTCCCACTTGCGTCTCCCTCCCACCCTCCCTATCCCACCGCTCTAGGTGGTCACAAGGCACCAAGCTGATCTCCCTGTGCTATGTGGCTCCTTCCCACTAGCTATCTATTTTACATTTGGTAGTATATATGAGTCCATGTCACTCTCTCACTTCTTCCCAGCTTACCCTCCCCCCTCCCCGTGGCCTCAAGTCCATTCTCTACGTCTGTGTATTTATTCCTGTCCTGCCCCTAGGTTCTTTAGAACCATTTTTTTGTGTGTGATTCCAAATATATATGTTAGCATACGGTATTTATTTTTCTCTTTCTGAGCTACTTCACTCTGTATGACAGTCTCTAGGTCCATCCACCTACTACAAATAACTAAATTTCATTTCTTTTTATGGCTGAGTAATATTCCATTGTATATATGTGCCACATCTTCTTATCCATTCATCTGTCGATGGACTCTTAAGTTGCTTCCATGTCCTGGCTACTGTAAACAGAGCTGCAATGAATATTGGTGTAGATGACTCTTTTTGAATTATGGTTTTCTCAGGGTATATGCCCAGTAGTGGGATTGCTGGGTCATATGGTAGTTCTTTTTTAGGTTTTTTAAGGAAACTCCATACTGTTCTCCATAGTGGCTGTATCAATTTACATTCCCACCAACAGTGAAAGAGGGTTCCCTTTTCTCCATACCCTGTTCAGCATTTATTGTTTGTAGATTTTTTGATGATGGCCATTCTGACTGGTGTGAGGTGATACCTCATTGTAGTTTCTATTTGCATTTCTCTAATGATTAGTGATGTTCAGCATCCTTTCATGAGTTTGTTGGCAGTCTGTATATCTTCTTTGCAGAAATGTCTATTTAGGTCTTCTGCCCATTTTGGATTAGGTTGTTTGTTTTTTTGATAATGAGCTGCTTGCAAACTTTGGAGATTAATCCATTGTCAGTTGCTTCATTTGCAAATATTTTCTCCCATTCTGAGGGTTGTCTTTTCATCTTGTTTATGGTTTCCTTTGCTGTGCAAAAGCTTTGAAGTCTCATTAGGTCCCATTTGTTTATTTTGTTTTTATTTCCATTTCTGAAGGAGGTGGGTCATAAAGGATCTTACTGTGATTTATGTCATAGGGTGTTCTGCCTATGCTTTCCTCTAAGAGTCTGATGGTGTCTGGCCTGACATTTAGGTCTTTAATCCATTTGGAGTTTACTTTTGTCTATGGTGTTAGGGAGTGTTCTAAATTCATTCTTTTACATGTAGCTGTCCAGTTTTCCCAACACCACTATTTAAGAGGCTGTCTTGTCTCCATTGTATATTCTTGCCTCTTTTATCAAAACACAAGGTGACCATATGTGCATGGGTTTATCTCTGGGCTTTCAATCCTGTTCCATTGACCTATATTTCTGTTTTTGTGCCAGTACCATACTGTCTTGATTACTGTACTTTGTAGTATAGTCTGAAGTCTGGGAGCCTGATTCCTCCAGCTCTGTTTTTCCTTCTCAAGCTTGCTTGGGCTGTTCGGGGTCTTTTGTGTTTCCATACAAATTGTGAAATTTTTTGTTCTAGTTCTGTGAAAAATGCCATTGGTACTTTGATAGGGATTGCAATGAATCTATAGATTGATTTGGGTAGTATAGTCATTTTCACAGTGTTGATTCTTCCAGTCCAAGAACATGGTATATCTCTCCATCTTTCATCATTGTCTTATAGTTTTCTGCCTAGAGGTCTTTTGTCTCCTTAGGTAGGTTTATTCCTAGGTATTTTATTCTTTTTGTTGCAGTGGTAAATGGGAGTGTTTCCTTAATTTCTCTTGCAGATTTTTCATCATTAGTGTAAATGAATGCAAGAGATTTCTGTGCATTAATTTTGTATCCTGCTACTTTACCAAATTCATTGATTAGCTCTAGTAGTTTTCTCCAGCATCTTTAGGATCCTCTATGTAGAGTATCATGTCTTCTCCAAACAGTTACAGCTTTACTTCTTCTTTTCCGATTTGGATTCCTCTGATTTCTTTTTCTTTTCTGATTGCTGTGGGTAAAACTTCCAAAACTATGTTCAATAATAGTGGTGAGAGTGGGGAACCTTGTCTTTTTCCTGATCTTAGTGGAAATGGTTTCAGTTTTTCACCATTGAGGACGATGTTGGCTGTGGGTTTGTCATATATGGCCTTTATTATGTTGAGGAAAGTTCCCTCTATGCCTACTTTCTGGAGGGTTTTTATCATAAATGGGTGTTGAATTTTGTTGAAAGCTTTCTCTGCATCTATTGAGATGATCATATTGTTTTTCTCCTTCAATTTTTTAATATGGTGTATCACATTGATTGATTTGCGTATATTGAAGAATCCTTGCATTCCTGGTATAAACCCCACTTGATCATGTGTATGATCCTTTTAATGTGCTGTTGGACACTGTTTGATAGTATTTTGTTGAGGATTTTTGCATCTATATTCATCAGTGATATTATTCTGTAGTTTTCTTTTTTTGTGACATCTTTGTCTGGTTTTGGTATCAGGTTGATGGTATCCTCGTAAAATGAGTTTGGGAGTGTTCCTCCCTCTGCTATATTTTGGAAGAGTTTGAGAAGGATAGGTGTTAGCTCTTCTCTAAATGTTTGATAGAATTCGTCTGTGAAGCCATGTGGTCCTGGGCTTTTGTTTGTTGGAGGATTTTGAATCACAGTTTCAATATCAGTGCTTGTGATTGGCCTGTTTATATTTCCTATTTCTTCCTCGTTCAGTTTTGGAAGGTTGTGCTTTTCTAAGAATTAGTCCATTTCTTCCGGGTTGTCCATTTAATAGGCATATAGTTGCTTGTAGTAATCTCTCATGATCCTTTGTATTTCTGCAGTGTCAGTTGTTACTTCCCCTTTTTCATTTCTAATTCTGTGGATTTGAGTCTGCTCCCTTTTTTTCTTGATGAGTCTGGCTAATGGTTTATCAATTTTTTTTCTCTTCTCAAAGAACCAGTTTTTAGTTTTATTGATATTTGCTATTGTTTCCTTCATTCCTTTTTCATTTATTTTTTTAATTTAATTTTACTTATTGTTTTATACAGCAGGTTCTTATTAGTCATCAATTTTATGCACATCAGTGTGTACATGTCAATCCCAATCACCCAATTCATCACACTACCATCCCCACCCCACTGTGTCTTTCCCCCCTTGGTGTCCATACATTTGTTCTCTACATTTGTGTCTCAACTTCTGCCCTGCAAACTGGTTCATCTGTTCCATTTTTCTTGGTTCCACATACATGCGTTAATATATGATATTTGTTTTTCTCCTTCTGACTTACTTCACTCTGTATGAGAGTCTCTAGATCTATCCACGTCTCAACAAATCTCAACAAGTGACCCAATTTCATTCCTTTTTATGGCTGAGTAATATCCCATTGTATATGTGTCCCACATCTGGATAAGACGAATGGATAAATTCGTCTGTCAATGGGCATTTAGGTTGCCTCCATGACCTGCCTATTGTAAATAGTGGTGCATTGAAATTGGGGTGCATGTGTCTTTTTGAATTATGGTTTTCTCTGGGTATATGCCCAGTAGTGGGATTGCTCGGTCATATGGTAATTTTATTTTTAGTTTTTTTAAGGAACCTCCATACTGTTCTCCATAGTGGCTGTATCAGTTTACATTCCCACCAATAGTGCAAGAGGGTTCCCTTTTCTCCACACTCTCTCCAGCATTTGTTGTTTGTAGAATTTCATGATGCTCATTCTAACTGGTGTGAGGTGATACCTCACTGTAGTTTTGATTTGCCTTTCCCTAATAATTAGTGATGTTGAGCAGCTTTTCATGTGCTTCTTGGCCATCTGTATGTCTTTTTTGGAGAAATGTCTATTTAGGTCTTCTACACGTTTTTGGATTGGGTTGTTTTTTTCTTTAATATTGAGCTGCATGCACTGTTTATATATTTTGGAGATTAATCCTTTGTCCGTTGACATTTTCTTCCATTCTGAGGGTTGTCTTTTCATCTTGTTTATGGTTTCCTTTGCTGTGCAAAAGCTTTGAAGTTTCATTAGGTCCCATTTGTTTTTTTTTAAAAATTTTCCATTATACTAGTAGTTGGATCGAAAAAGATCTTTCTGTGCTTTAAGTCAAAGAGTGTTCTTCCTGTGTTTTCCTCTATGAGTTTTACAGTGTCCGGTCTTACACTTAGGTCTCAAATCCATTTTGAGTCTCTTTTTGTGTATGGTGTTAAGGAGCGTTCTAATTTCATTCTTTTACATGTAGCTGTCCAGTTTTCCAATCACCACTTATTGAAGAGGCTGTCTTTTCTCCATTGTATACCCTTGCCTCCTTTGTCATAGATTAGTTGACCATAGGTGTGTGGGTTTATCTCTGGGCTTTCTATCTTGTTCTGTTGAGCTATGTTTCTGTTTTTGATCTATGTTTTGATCTAAACATTGATCTATGTTTCTGATTACTGCAGCTTTGTAGTATAGTCTGAAGTCAGGGAGTCTGATTCCTCCTGCTCCGTTTTTTCCCCTCAAAACTGTTTTGGCTATTCGTGTCTCCATACAAATTTTAAGATTTTTTGTTCTAGTTCTGTAAAAAATGCCATTGGTAATTTGATAGGGATTCCATTGAATCTGTAGTTTGCTTTGGGTAGTATAATCATTTTCACAATATTGATTCTTCCAATAGAAGAAAATGGTATATCTCTTCATCTGTTGGTATCATCTTTAATTTCTTTCATCAGGGTCTTATAGTTTTCTGAATACAGGTGTTTTGTCTCCCAAGGTAGGTTTATTCCTAGATATGTTATTCTTTTTGTTACAATGGTAAATGGGAGTGTTTCCTTAATTTCTCTTTCAGGTTTTTCATCATTAGTGTATAGGAATGCAAGAGATTTTTTTTTCATTTATTTCTGATCTGATCTTTATGATTTCTTTCCTTCTGCTAACTTTGGGAGTTTTTTTTTTCTTCTTTATCTAGTTGCTTTAGGTGTAAGTTTAGCTTGTTTATTTGAGATATTTCCTGTTTCTTGAGTTAGGATTTTATTGCTATAAACTTCCCTCTTAGAACTGCTTTGTCTGCATTACATTGGTTTTTGTTTGTTGTGTTTTCATTGTCATTTTTTTCTAGGTGTTTTTCGAATCCCTCTGATTTCTTCAGTGATCTCCTGGTTATGAAGTAGTGTATTGTTTAGCCTCCATTTGTTTGTATTTTTTACGGATTTTTTCCTGTTAATTGTTATGTTGTCTCATAGTGTTGTGGTCAGAAAAGATACTTGATACGATTTCAATTTTCTTAAATTTACCAAGGCTTGATTTGTAACCCAAGATATGATCTATCCAGGAGAATGTTCCATGAGCACTTGAGAAGAAAGTGTATTCTGTTGTTTTTTTTTTTTTTTTTTTTTTTTTTGCGGTATGCGGGCCTCTCACTGTTGTGGCCTCTCCCATTGCGGAGCACAGGCTCCGGACGCGCAGGCCCAGCGGCCATGGTTCACGGGCCCAGCCACTCCGTGGCATGCGGGATACTCCCGGACCGGGGCACGAACCGGTATCCCCTGCATCGGCAGGCGGACTCTCAACCACTGCGCCACCAGGGAAGCCCTATTCTGTTGTTTTTTAATGCAAGGTCCTATAAATATCAATTAAGTCCATCTTGTTTAATGTATCATTTAAAGCTTGTGTTTCCTTATTTATTTTAATTTTGGATGATCTGTCCATTGGTGAAGGTGGGGTGTTAAAAGTCCCCTAGTATGATTGTGTTACTGTCGATTTCCCCTTTTATGGCTGTTAGCATTTCTTTATGTATTGAGGTGCTCCTATGTTGGGTACATAAATATTTACAATTGTTATATCTTCTTTTTGGATTGATCCCTTGACCATTATGTACTGTCCTTCTTTGTCTTTTGTAATAGTCTTTGTTTTAAAGTCTATTTTATCTGATATGAGAATTGCTACTCCAGCTTTCTTTCGATTTCCATTTGCATGGAATATCTTGTTCCATCCCCTCACTTTCAGTTTGTATGCGTCGGTAGGTCTGAAGTGGGTCTCTTTTAGACAGCACACATATGAGTCTTGTTCTTGTATCCATTCACCCAGTCTATGTCTTTTGGTTGGAGCATTTAATCCATTTACATTTAAGGTAATTATCAATATGTATGTTCCTATTACCATTTTCTTAATTGTTTTGGGTTTGTTATTGTAGGTCTTTTCCTTCTCTTGTGTTTCCTGCCTAGAGAAGTTCCTTTAGCATTTGTTGCAATGCTGGTTTGTTGGTGCTGAATTCTCTTAGCTTTCACTTGTCTGTAAAGGTTTAAATTTGTCCATGAAATCTGAATCAAATCCTTCCTGGATAGAGCAATCTTGGTTGTAGGTTTTTCCTTTTAATCACTTTAAATATGTCCTGCCACTCCCTTCCGGCTTGCAGAGTTTCTGCTGAAAGATCAGCTGTTAACCTTGTGGGTGTTTCCTTGTATGTTATTTGTTGTTTTGCCCTTGCTGATTTTAATATTTGTTCTTTGTATTTAATTTTTGATAGTTTGATTAATATGTGTCTTGGCATGTTTCTCTTTGGATTTATCCTGTATGGGACTCTCTGTGCTTCCTGGACTTGATTAACTATTTGCTTTCCCATATTATGGAAGTTTTCAACTATAATCTCTTCAAATATTTTTCAATCCCTTTCTTTTCTCTTCTTCTTCTGGGACCCGTATAATTTGAATGTTGGTGTTTTTAATATTGTTCCAGAGGTCTCTCAGACTGTCCTCAATTCTTTTCCTTCTTTTTTCTTTATTCTGCTCTGCAGTAATTATTTCCACTGTTTTATCTTCCAGGTCATTTATCCGTTCTTCTGCCTCAGTTATTCTGCTATTGATCCATTCTAGAGAATGTTTAATTTCATTTATTGTGTTGTTCATTATTGTTTGTTTGCTCTTTAGTTCTTCTAGGTCCTTGTTAAACGTTTCTGTTATTTTCTCCATTCTATATCCAAGATTTTGGATCACCTTTTCTATCATTATTCTGAATTCTTTTTCAGGTAGACTGCCTATTTCCTCTTCATTTGTTAAGTCTGGTGTGTTTTTTACTTTGCTCCTTCATCTGCTGAGTGTTTCTTTGTCTTCTCATTTTGCTTAACGTACTGTGTTTGGGGTCTCCTTTTTGCAGGCTGCAGGTTCATAGTTCCCATTGTTTTTTGGTTGCCCCCAATGGCTAAGGTTGAGTCAGTGGGTTGTGTAGGCATTCTGGTAAAAGGGACTAGTGCCTGTGTTCTGGTCGTTAAGGCTGGATCTTGTTTTTCTGGTGGGCAGGTCCACGTTTGGTGGTGGGTTTTGGGGTGTCTGTGACGTTATTATGATTTTAGGCAGCCTCTCTGCTAATGGGTGGGGTTGTGTTCCTTTCTTGCTAATTGTGTGGCATAGGGTGTCCAGCATTGTAACTTGCTTGTCGTTGAGTGGAGCTGGGTTTTGGCTTGAGATGGAGATCTCCTGGAGATTTACGCCTTTTGATATTACGTGGAGCTAGGAGGTATCTCGTGGACCAGTGTCCTGAACTTGGCTCTCCCACCTCGGAGGCACAGGCCTGATGCCTGGCTGGAGCACCAAGAGCCTGTCATCCATGTGGCTCAGAATAAAAGGGAGAAAAGAAGGAAAAGAAAGAAAGAAAGAAGGAAAGAAGGAAAGGAAGGAAGGAAGAAAGAAAGAAGATAAAATAAAATAAAACAGATTAAACAGTTATTAAAATAAAAAAAATAACTATTGAAAAAAAATTTTTTAATAATTAAAAAAAAAAAGAAAGAACAACTAAACCAAAAAGCAAATTCACCAATGATAACAAGTGCTGAAAACTATACTAAAACAGAAACAAAACAAAACCATATAAAAAACAAAAAAGAAGAACGGACAGACAGAACCCTAGGACAAATTGTAAAAGCAAGTCTATAGAGACAAAATCACACACAGAAGCATAAGCATACACACTCACAAAAAGAGAAAAAGGGAGAAAAATATATATATATGTCATTGCTCCCAAAGTCCATCTCCTCAATTTGGGATGACTTGTTGTCTATTCAGGTATATTCCACCGATGCAGGGTACATCAAGTTGACTGTGGAGATTTAATCCACTGCTTCTGAGGCTGCTGGGAGAGACTTCCCTTTCTCTTCTTTGTTTGCAGTGCTCCTGGGATTCAGCTTTGGATTTGTCCCTGCCTCTGCTTGTAGGTCGCCTGAGGGCGTCTGTTCCCGCCCAGAGAGCACAGGGTTAATATAGCAGCTGATTAGGGCGCTCTGGCTCACTCAGGCCGGGGGAGTGATGGGTACGGAATGTGGGGTGAACCTGCGGCGGTAGAGGCCAGCGTGACGTTGCACCAGCCTGAGGCGCGCAGTGTATTCTCCCGGGGAAGTTGTCCCTGGATCACGGGACCCTGGCAGTGGCGGGCTGCACAGGCTCCTGGGAGGGGAGGTGTGGAGTGTGACCTGTGCTTGCACACAGGCTTCTTGGTGGCTGCAGCAGCAGCCTTAACGTCCCATGCACGTCTCTGGGGTTTGCGCTAATAGCTGCAGCTCGCGCCTCTCTCTGGAGCTCCTTTAAGCAGCGCTCTTAATCCCCTCTCCTCGCGCACCAGGAAACAGTCAAGAAGAAGTCTCTTGCCTCTTCAGCAGTTTCAGACCTTTTCCCAGATTCCCTCCTGGCTAGCTGTGGTGCACTAGCTCCCTTCAGGCTGTGTTCATGCAGCCAACCCCAGTCCTCTCCTTGGGATCCAACCAAAGCTGGAGCCTCAGCTCCCAGTCCCCGCCCGTTCCAGCAGGGGAGCAGCAAAGCCTCTCGGGCTGGTGAGTTCTGGTTGGCCCTGATCCTCTGTGCGGGAATCTCTCCGCTTTGCCCTCTGCACCCCTGTGGCTGCGCTCTCCTCCGTGGCCCTGAAGCTCCCCGCTCCACCCCCCACAGTCTCCACCTGCGAAGGGGCTTCCTAGTGTGTGGAAACCTTTCCTCCTTCACAGCTCCCTCCCACTGGTGCAGGTCCCGTCCCTATTCTTTTGTCTGTGTTTATTCTTTTGCCCTACCCAAGTACTTGGGGAGTTTCTTGCCTTTTGGGAGGTCTGAGTTCTTCTGCCAGTGTTCAGTAGGTGTTCTGTAGGAGTTGTTCCACATGAAGATGTATTTCTGATGTATTTGTGGGGAGGAAGGTGATCTCAACATCTTACTCTTCTGTCATCTTGAAGTGCCTCCTCTGCTGTAGCTTTTGAAGTAGCTTATCAACTTGGCCCTTACCCCAAAGCAGTCACTGATGGACAAGACAAAATTACTATGGTTGAGTAAGTGCACTAAAATCCATTTCCAATTTCTTAGAGAATATCAAGTTTTTAAAATCCCTCAACACCAATAGAACTTCAATCTAGAGAAACTGAGTAGTCCTCTAATACAGGGGTCCCCAACCCTGGTACTGGACTGCAGCCTGTTAGGAACCAGGCCGCACAGCAGGAGGTAAATGGTGGGTGAGCAAGCGAAGCTTCACCTGTCGCTCCCCAATGCTCGCAAATCCAGAAGTCTGATAGCTTTCTTCATTCTGTCCTGCCTTCTCTGTCCCCTTTAGTTCAAACTGGCACCCCGGAGAAAAATTGTCTTCCATGAAACTGATCCCTGGTGGCAAAAAGGTTGGGAACCACTGCTCTAATACGTTCTGGCTTCATGGATTATGGCTACACTCTGCATGTTATATCCCCTCTTACCCAAGGGTGCATGGGCCTTCACCGATTGCACTGTTCTGTTGAGTTTTACTTAATTCTGTGGAAATATTCAAACAGATGAAGAATTTTATGTAAGATTTTTCTTTTAATTCAGGATATCTTCTCACCATAGGTCTAAGATAAAGCCTACACCTGATGCTGTATTAAATTTTTGATTTCTAGTGGATATTCGTTCTCTGCAACCCAAATAGAAAGCAGATCCCTTGAGATTGTTTTAATGTATGTTAAAAATACCAACTAGAAATGGGAAATAAGAATAAATTGGTGGGTACTTCAGGAAGGAGATATCTTGGGGCAATGAATAGAATGATACCAGCAAGGAATACTATCTGTCTAGAAGAGTTGTGAACCACCGTGGAATGAGGCTACTATTTCAGCAACTATCAGCTGTGTTCCAAGAGAATTGACATGAAGGCTTCATAAAAAACAAAACAACTATGCTTACATTAAAGGAAAAGAAAAAAAAAAATCCAAGAAACTCACCAACTAGAGGCAAAGCAAGAAGGGGATGAAGAGGCTCCTTAGAAGCAATGGGAAAAATATCAGGGGATTTACCACTGCTTCCTACTTTTTCCAGTGGTCCTGTCAGTGTCCTGTCCAGTGGCTCTACTGGGTGGTGAGCCTGCCCTTTTTTTTTTTTTTTTATTTGTGGTATGCAGGCCTCTCACAGTTGTGGCCTCTCCCGTTGCGGAGCATAGGCTCCAGACGCGCAGGCTCAGCGGCCCTGGCTCACGGGCCCACCCGCTCCGTGGCATGTGGGATCTTCCTGGACCAGGGCACGAACCCGTGTCCCCTGCATTGGCAGGTGGACTGTCAACCACTGCGCCACCAGGGAAGCCCCGAGCATGCTCTTTGAGACTGAGCGGTAGGTAGCCCTGCTCCCTGGGGCCTTTGCACTCTGGGCCTGTGGTGAAACTAGTGGCCCTGATAATCTCTGAATCACTTTTGGGTCTTTCTTCCTTTTTCTTGAAGGATAACACACATTTGCAGTTGAATAGCTCTATGGTCCTGTCCCGTGAAATCCAGAAGTCTGATAGCTTTCTTCATTCTGTCCTGCCTTCTCTGTCCCCTTTAGTTCAAACTGGCAGTATCTCTACTGGTAGGTATAATCCCATTTCCATTCCTGACTTCTGCTGAGATGGCTGATTAAGTCTATAAGTTGCATCGATGATCTTTTAATCAAATGGTTGTTCAGCCACACTCTTAGTGTTCTCTTCAGGACACATTTTCTCATTTTTTGCAATATGGATAAGCTGAGCATTTACCCAAACCTTCAGGTTCTAGTTCCTTTCTGCTTAACGATTCCTTCTTCAATTCATCTCTTTCTTTTCACATTTTACTATAAGCAGTCAGAAGGAATCAAGCCACTCCTTCAACACTTTGCTTAGGAATCTCCTCAGCTAAACATTCAGTTTGATCACTTGCAAGTTTTACCTTCCAAAACACTAGAACATAGTTCAGTCAAGTTATTTGCCACTTTATAACAAGTATCACCTTTCCTCCAGTTTCCAAAAACATAGTTCCCATTTATGTCTGAAACCTCACCAGAATCACCCTTAATGTACATATTTCTAGCATGCATTCAAAACTCTTCCAGCCTCTGCCAATACCCAGTTCCAAAACCATTCCCACGATTTTTAGGTATTTGTTACAGCAGCACCCTACTCTCAGTACCAGAAGCTGTCTTTGTCTGCTTAGGCTGCCATAACAAAATACCACAGACTGGGTGGCTTAAACAGCAAAGATTAATTTTCTCACAGTTCTTGAGGCTGGAAGGAGTCCAAGATCAGGGTTCAGGATTCTAGCATGGTTAGATTCTGGTGATGGCTCTCTTCTTGGCTTGTAGATAGATACTTTCTTGCTCTCTCCCTACTACGTGAGGACACAGGGAGAAGGCAGCATCTACAAGCTGGGAAGAAAGCCATCACCAGAAAGCAGCTATGCTGGCACTCTGATCTCAGATGTCCAACCTCCAGAACTGTGAGAAAATGAATCTCTGTTGTTTAGGCCCCTAGTCTGTGGTATTTTGTTATGGCAGCCCAAACAGTTTAAGACATTCTGATCTTTGCCTGGACTTAATTTTCACTCTGTTGAACTTCCTCAATTACTTAGAGTTATTATAAAAGTGGTATAATTTTAGCTTCCTTGCATGTTCCTAAATGTATAAGAATAAAACATTGTGAGGATATATTCTTGGATCATGGTTCTTTCCTCTGGAAATCTATTTTCTTAGCTTACATGAGAAACTTGTTGCTGTTTTGACTTCCTTTCCTCTGTAAGTAATCTATTATTTCCATCTGTAGACTTATAAAATTTTCTCTTTATCTCTGTCATTCAGAAAATTCTTTAGCTACCTCTTTTGAAATTAATCCTATTTTAAACTCAGTGAGTCTTTCTATCTGAAATTTTAAACCTTTATATTATTCAGGGAACTTTTCTTCCATTATCTGTTTGATTGTTTCTTCTTGATTATCCCTCTCTCTTTTTAGAAAGCCCTGGATTAGTTCCATATCTCTTATCTTTTTACTTGTGATTTCTATTATTTTTGCTTTATGTCTTCCTTTGACTTCCCAAAAAGTAATATGGTTTCCAGCATTTTTGAGTTTCATTATGGAAAGTAAAAATTTTGAAACTATATTTCTCTTTCCTAAAACTATTTTGTAGTTCTCTGTTCCATTGTGCTATGTTGTAAAACCTTAAGAATTTACATTACAGCTCCTTCAAGGTTGTCTTTTATTTTTCCAACTAAATATATCCTCAGTGGAAATCACTGCTCTGAACACTTGGCTTGGTCTCACTCCTTAAAATTAGTGTGTTCTTATGATTTGTAATCTTTCTCTGTCTACTCAATGTGTTTGGGTGAGAGTTTCCTCAAACATATTTTAGTCATCATTTCAGGTTCTTCAGGAAACTGATTTGAAATGATTAGGGATACAAAATGTGCTTCTTTGCTATTAGGCAAGCAATAACTCAGTTGGCTCAACTGAGGTTAGATGTTCAGGACTTTAGCTTTTCGTGCCTTTGTCAGTATAAATGGGAGAGAGTTAGCTTTCTCCCAGCTGCACTGAAGGAGAGCAGTTGATTCCAACAGTCAATTTCTACTAAAACGTGGTTAACTACATCCTGATTATTGAAATTCCATCACAACTACACATATAGAGCAGGACAAAACCCTTTAGAGGCCCTACTCCTTGAAAAAAAAATGGTATGTCTCCTGTCCTCCCCACATACTATATATACTCCACAATAAAACTAATAAGCATAAGAAAACCCAACCGTGTTGTGATCCTCACATGATACTTTAAAATCAAGCATCAAATACTATTAATGTTTAAATTTTCCTGTAATCCCCACTTTAGTATTGCCAGAAGCACTTGCTTGTTTGATCAAGTAATAATCCAACAGTGTACATATTGTGAGCAGGTTGGGGGGTTCATCTATATGTGTTGAGGGAATCCATCCAGCTTTCTGAGCTGGAATGCTCTAGCAGCTGTGAGTTCGAAGTCTTTGCTCTTTGCTTTCAGGAAGAAGCACCTTCTCCCAGGCTTCTGGACCTGAGTCCTCCTCTGGGGCAGTAAGCAGGGACATTCTAATGCTAACTTCTCCTGGCACTGACTGCCCTATTCTCTCTGGAGTAGAAGCTTAAGATGTGTTTGGGAGCCCTGTTATTTTCCAGGAATAAGTTTCACTCAAAATACAAGTTGAGCTGTCTCTAACAGAATAGGGAGAGAAAGGGAGTCATAGATATGTGCTTAGGCAGCTATGTTTCAAGAATTTCTGAAAACATGCTTTCAATATAATTTTTAGGAGATATCATTCAATTTCCATAAAATGAGATGAACAAGGCTTATTTATAATTTGACAATTTGCTGTCCACAGAATGTTTCAACATTACTTGAATTCTTTTTTTTATTGAAAAAAATTTATCTTAAGAACTAGAGCTGAAATTGTACATAAAATGATGTTGCCTTGAGTGCTTTTTATAAGAGTAAATGTTCTTCCAGGACTAGATTCAATTAACTACATTAGCTTAATGAGAAGTCCAATTTCCCATCTACCATCTTTTTAAAAAATTTTTATTTATTTATTTTTGGCTGCCTTGGGTCTTCGTTGCTGTGCGCAGCGAGCAGAGGCTACTCTTCGTTGCAGTGCACGGGCTTCTCATTGTGGTGTCCTCTCTTGTTGCAGAGCACAGGCTCTAGGCACACGGGCTTCAGTAGTTGTGGCACACAGGCTCAGTAGTTGTGGCTCGCGGGCTGTAGAACGCAGGTTCAGTAGTTGTGGCTCACGGGCTTGGTTGCTCCATGGCATGTGGGATCTTCCCGGACCAGGGCTTGAACCCGTGTCCCCTGCATTGGCAGGCGGATTCTTAACCACTGTGCCACTAGGGAAGCCCCCATCTACCATCTTTGATGTTCACAATTATACTAAAATTATCTGTATGAAAACTGGTGATTAGGGCAGGAAATTGATTTTACATTTTGAAATTCTAAATTGAAAGTTTCCTTGGAGATATGTGTTGATTGCATAGTTGGTATTTTGGAATGCTAATTATTTTTTCATCAAAATGGACACATACATGATCTTCTATTCATCCCATCTATGTCTGTTTCTCTTTGACTTGCTCAGATTCCTAATGGAGAAGAAAGTGTAGCCAGCAATATTGGCTTCTTCCCAGCTTGATTTAAGGATGTACTTTATCCACACCTGGCTCTTTTCCAGAGTCAGAGAGTTCTGAGTCAGTTCTCTGTACCCCCTTTCCCTCACTTTTCAGTTGCACTCAAAAAAGTGAAAAACGACTTCTCATAAAAATGATGGGGGTAACTGTTGACATCAGAACAGGACTCTCATAGATTTCTGCCAAGATTTCATTCTCTGTGTAGAGAATTATTCACATCTTTATGTAGTACAACTGAGTAACCCAAATGGTTGAATAATAGTCACAGAGAAGATAGTAGGAGTAATTCTCTTATTGCAGAGAGAATTTTACTTATATTGACTTAAAACAAAGATGTCAATTCCTTTACAATATCTGAAGAAGATATATAATATAATACTAAAATAAAAGGAAGACACTTATTTTTCATGCCCCACATTCAGAAGTAAAGGAAATCACATTTAATTCTTTAGTTTAGGGGTCACTTCTGATTCCTATCTCATCTTCTGTTTTTGTCTCCTTTCCATGGGAGGAGAGATGTCTTTTTGTACTCAGTGAGATTAGAAAAAAGGACATTCTTCCAGCACGTCTCTGTTACACAGAGTACAGGTAAAACATACCCTTTCCCCACTCTTGTTCCTGTGAGGCGTGCCCTACAAGGAAACAAGATTGAGTGGCTGAGTGGCAGGGGCAGGAACTGTAATGCTGTTCTGTGCCCCTTTGGAGTAGGCCATGGTTCCCCAGCTATAGGTAAAACAAGCCAACACAGGAAAATAGAGGTCAAAAACCAGATATGTGTCAGCTTAGGGCCTTTGCATTCACTGTCTCCTCTACTTGAATGCTATTGAGAATGCTAATTCTCTCAAATATGCTGGTACCCTTTGTGTCTTTGCTGAAATATCCCTTTTTAGTGAGGCCTTTCCAGACCTCCCTACTTAAAATAGCAATCATCTTTCTAGCACTCCTTATACCCATTTCTGGATATGGCATATAGCTTATTATTTCATCATTGTCTGTCTTTTCCCTAGAATGTAAGCTCCATAAGAATGTAAGTTAACTGCTCTATCCCCAGTGCTTAGAAGAGTTCCTAGCAAACCTCTTTAAGTATTTTTTTAAATTTATTTTATTGAAGTATAGTTGATTTACAATGTGTTAATTTCTACTGTACATCAAAGTCATTCAGCTATACATATATATATATACATTCTTTTTCATATTCTTTTCCATTATGGTTTATCACAGGATATTGAATATAGTTCTCTGTGCTATACAGTAGGACCTTCTTGTTTATCCACTGTATATATAATAGTTTGCATCTGCTAAGCCCAAACTCCCAAGCCATTTCTCCCTTACCACCCGTCCCCCCTCTAAGTATTTTTTGAATAAATGAATCAATGTGTTCCATTTTAGTCTTTTAATCAAGCTGTGTTCTCAAAGTTAGTTTTACAAAAACAAAAAACCTGTTCTTTGCAAAATAGAGTTTTTACTACATTCTAGTTCCTATATAGTTCCTATGTATATTTCTCAAATTTGTTAGCCACTTTGGTGAAAAGGATTGTGATTTATGAGTACCCCTGGACCCAGAGAGTAATATGTGAAAATCACAGACTGTGTCAGCCAAAGCTGGCAAGTTTTGTTGGGGAGGGGGTGTATGGGAAGACTGCATAGGGATTTGGTAGATTCACTTTCATTTTTTGCTTTGATAATTATACACACACACACACATATATATATATATATATATATATATATATCTGTGGCAGCTACCTCAGAGTTAAGGGATTATGAGTTTCTATCCTCATTATATTTTTGAGGACTTTACTTCAAATTTTCTAAAATGACTATACATGATCTATACACTACACAGGGAATAATAAGCTCTATTGAAGAATAATTCTAAAGCAAAAGAAGGAGCTTCCTTTGGTAATAATATGTTCCACTTGACATGTTGAAGAGAACTTTCTGTCCTCTGCTTGATAGCAACCCTGCTGGAATGCTGATACACACAGAACACCTGCACTTCTAGACTTGAAACCAATCCCAATAGTTCCCGTGTTCATGCAGTGCATTTTCTCAGAGTAATGCTTTTATCATAACATTAATTTACTCATTTGAAGAGTAGGATGGTCTTCTAATGGGAGTAGTTTGTCTTCTAATCAAGGTGACTGGCAGGTTGCAGACACATGGTCCATTTTAAAAAGGATTTGATTTGAATTTAGACTCTTAACTCCTCTCTGCAAAAGATTTTTTTATTAGCTCAATATTATACAGTACACTTTTGCACTTTTCCCAAGAAAATAAGTTTATTAATTCATTAAAAAATTATTGATCACCTCCTAGGTTTCAGGCACTAGCTTAAGCACCAGCAACATGGTGTTGAATTCAAACAGACATGGTTCCTGACAGATTTTACTGTTCTTAAGGGACCCTGCTTAATTCTCAGATAGACCTTCCCTTCCAGCCATGCTATATTTTCAATAGCCTTTCTGTAGTCTCAGAAGCACTTTGAAAGCTCTATAACTTTTCATATTTCTCACGTTTTTTTGTTCTGTAAATTTTGTTTCAGAGCCAGATATGGCAATTTCAGCTGACTTCTAATGACTTTTTCAAAAAGGGGTTTCTTTATAATGTGAAGAATACACATTCCTTGAATTATGTAAGGAAAAGTCAGCTACCTTTCTGCTGTTATTTTATGCTGGAACCACGTGCCAGTACACTTAGAATACAGTCACACACACATGCATTGCTTTCAAACTGGGGATCTTATATTAACACTCACCCATGCGTGTAACTGTTATGCTTTATTCCCTATCTGAAATTTCCTCTTCCTCATTCCATTTACTTTCTCTCAGTCTTCTCTCAGATATCACCTATTCAGTCCATTTCAAGAAGGTTTGTCTCCCTTCTGAGCCGCTGAAGCACTGATGTTGTGCACCATATGGTTATTTGGCACGTACAGTGGGAAGAAGCTATTGTCTATCACTGTTATTCACAGTTGCCGTCTGCTTGGTGTGCAGCTATGCAAGCTATTTTTAATATGTTCAGCAAGAAGAGTGTCTGGTGCTTTTAAAACCAGAAATAAACTTACACGAATCTATAAACTTCAGTAAAGAAGTTAAGTATATTTAATTTTAAATCCTTGAAATGTGAACAGAGTCTGTTGCTGATTAGAAAATGATAGTTATGAATAAATATGCCAAGCATAGCCATCATTTTTTGCTATTCCTTTTTGTCCCTGATTATAGGAGGGGATGGTTGCAAATGGTCAGTTTCTTCCTGTTGCAGAACTGTAGCTAAAGTATTTGCAAAAACAGAGCCTGGTATAAATGCTCAAGACAGTGCTGTAAGAAATCTAAGTTTCAGTGGAGTAGGCTTAGGTTGCCCTGTCAGTTGAGGCTGTTCCAAAGGAGGCTTTAGGCACCCAGGTGAGTTTCATGTTTTCTCTCAGTAGGGTTAAAATAACCTACTGAGAGTGGTTAAGCACTGATGATGGTTAATTTTAGTGTGACGATGCCTCACCATACATAGTGTAATAAAGACTGACTCCATTTTCTGATGTGTGACTGTCGACAACTTCTAAGCCCACCCTGTCTCTTCTTCTTTGCCCAGCTCTGGACAAGCTGATAAGAAAACCCAGGTGCTGCCTCCTTTGGCCCTGTTGATTCAAACCATGGAAGCTCCTGCCCATGCATGGGAACCTTCTTCTGGCCCTGCTCTCTAAATACATTAAAAATCCCATGCTCTCTGAAGCTGTTTCAGACTTACTTGGGAGGCCTGCCCTGCCCTGCTCAGAAAAGCTTCAATTATGTAAGTAATAAACCATAGCATTTCACACGCTCCTGGTGTGTGTGATGTCATTGATCTTAACATGAACATTTTTTTTTAGGGGGGGCATCTGCTTTTAGCAGGGTAGCCATAAAAGCCAGTATTTGAATTATAAAATTTTGCCATAGATTGTGTTTGTTTAAAATGATTGACTTTAACGCTTTGCTATCTTTTAAACAGTAAAAACATAGGTTATTAGCTTACAGTGACTCATGTATCTAAATATATGGGGAAACTGATATGCATCGGTCATAAAGCTGTAGCATAAAGCCATAACAGTGCTCATCTGGTGACTGATTCTCAAATTACAATTGTGAGCCTTAAAAATAAACAGGTTTATTCATCCGTGCTCAACCTAGACACTTTAACCAAAATCGGGGCTTGACGTGCCCTTCTTATAGCCCCGTAAATATTTAGGACTGGAATGTAGAGGACCTGTCATAGGGCTTGTTAATGGCTTGTGCTGTTAAGTTTGCATATAACCTAATCAACCAAGTGATCCTTGAGGGCAGGGGATCCTGCCAATTTAACTTCCGAATAACTTAGTAATAGCAATGCAGCTACTCTACTAGGTAACTTATTATTTATTTACCACTACATTTCAAGCATATTGATACGCTCTTTTCATCTATTAACTGTGTAATTCTCCAAAAGCCTTTATAAGGTAGGTTGCAGAGATATCGCTCATGAGCAGATGACACTTGTATCAGATAATCTCCAGTCCAGGGTCCCACAGCTGGTATGTCAGGCCTGCTTGGCTCCAAAAGCTACTATTAACCTCCTTGCGCTTCGATCCCAGTCTCTTGTGTGCATTCTACTCTTGGTACGGCTAAAACGTATTGGATATTTATAACTACTTTTGTATGGAGCATGCTCACAGAGAATCAAGGTAGCATTGTAAAAAGGGTATTGAATAGGTTTTTTGTACCGATAGCTTGGAATTTCTACCATGTTAGATATCAGCTGGTTGTCTGGAAAAAGTACCCTCTTAGTGACTTTATTTATTTATAAAATTATAGGGTTGGATTAGGTCAAGGGTTCTTATCCTGTGACTCAGAGAACCCTGAAATTATAGGCAAATTTTTTTTTATGTGTGCGTATGTATTTTTCTATGGACAGTATTCATAATATAGCTCTTTCTCAAAGGGTTTCATAAAAAACTATAAGAATGTTCAACTGGAGGATTAAATTCTCTTGTAGTTATCAAAATATTGTGACTCCATCCAGCTTGAGGATGACAGAGAGGGAGCAGGAAGGATCAGGAAATGAGAAAGAAAGGATTATATTCCGTATTTTAATTTAAACAATAATGTTTGGATAACATTTTTTTCTAAACCTGGCATTTAAAATAAATAAAAACCTATAGAGCTTTCTTTTTAACAAAGCCCAAATCTACATCTTTATGTATAAGAGGGAAAAATAATAAATCTGGTTTGACCAAGATCCAAAACCATAGCCATTCCCTGTTTGAATGAATCAGTAAGTGTCTTTAGTTTGGGAAATAAAAGTGGAGAATTATCTATTACATTGCATTAGCTGACCTTGAGTCTTGTATCCTCTTGACTTCAGAGCTCATATCCAACTATTAAAAAGTTGTTTTCTTGTCTCTTTCAAATAAATAACTGAAAATTCTGAACTTTCTAATTATGTGGAGCTGTGGGATTTCAGGGGAAATAAAGAGCTTATTATCTTTCAATTCCTCAGATTTAAAAATAATGACATCCTGGTGTGTAATAACAGAGTACATGCATCCTGATCATATAACAAGAAGACCACCAGAGTGAGTGCAGCAGGGAAGATGCTATTTAACATCCTTGATTGCTTTCCAAAGGCACAGAAAGTTTTGATGAGAGAGCATCTGCTTCTTGTTAGAAATTTTTCCACAGTCAAAATTTTATGGAAAAAACAAATCTTACGGATCATAGGTAACACACAGTGTCATTGTCTGGATTTATTAATTGTGCATGTCATCTGTCCATGAAATATACTTATTGCCATTAGATTGTAGTCAGGTTTGAAAGAAAAAAGTGTGTCAAAAGGAGCATGATCAGTATTCCAATTAGTTTAAAGAAATTTAACCAAATTTTCAAAAAAGTAATGTGTTCCTTTCTGCAGTCATCACCCATTCACTTTAAAATTTGTGGCAATTTGCCTCTGACATCTCTAGCCAGTCTTCATCCCCTCTTTCTCTCTCCAACCTGTTCTTTTTTCATTTTTTTAGTTCATTTTATTATTCATTCAACAAATTTTTATTGAGTATTATGTGCCAAACACTCTTCCAAATGCTTGGGATACACATTATTTACACAATGGACAAAATTAAATTTCTTCACCCACTGTACCTAGTTGGCAGCATGCCTCAATACAGTAGGGTGAAATATTCTGCTAAGTGGTGTTCCTGCTATCAGTTTTGCACAGTATAACCCAATGTCCACAGAACAGAAAAAGTGAGTTTTAAAAGTCAAATTTAAAAAATATTAGTCCTTTGCTACCTTCAGCTGTAACTTAGCCACCTACAAAGCTCCCAATAATTTGGCCCTTCTTAGCTCTTAGCCTTACTCTTTTTTTTGTTTGCTTTTTTATTTTTAACATCTTCATTGGAGTATAATTGCTTTACAATGGTGTTTTAGTTTCTGCTGTATAACAAAGTGAATCAGCATACATACAACCCCATATCTCCTCCCTCTTGCATCTCCCTCCCACCCTCCCTATCCCACCTCTCTAGGTGGTCACAAAGCACTGAGCTGATTTCTGTGTGCTATGTAGCTGCTTCCCGCTAGCTATCTATTTTACGTTTGATAGTGTATATATGCCTGTGCCACTCTCTCACTTCGTCCCAGCTTACCCTTGCCTGCTCTGTGTCCTCAAGTCCATTCTCTACATCTGCGTCTTTATTCCTGTCCTGCCCTTAGTTCTTCACAACCATTTTTTTTTATATTCCATATATATGTGTTAGCATATGGTATTTGTTTTTCTCTTTCTGACTTACTTCAGTCTGTATGCCAGACTCTAGGTCCATCCACCTCACTACAAATAACTTCATTTCATTTTTTTAATGGCTGAGTAATATTCCATTGTATATATGTGCCACATCTTCATTCATCTGTCGATAGACACTTAGTCCAACCTGTTTTTCCTCATTGCTCATCAAATAATCTTGTCACCAGTTTTAACAGTTATTTCTGAGTGATGGAGCTCTGCATCTGCTCAGAAGACACTACTTATCTCCAGCTCTTTTTTAGTAACGGTGTCTTCTATTACTTTCTGTGATTAGTTTTACTCCTCTGGTTCTTCTCCACCCTCCTCATTTCTTTTCCTTCTACTCTCTAAAAATAGATTTTCACTAAGATATTTTCAGTCCTTTCATTCTCTCTAAACTTTTTTCTTGAGTGATCTCATTTTAAGGGTAGATTTCAAGTGGAACACAATCAATTAGCTCCCATACATTTACTAACATCATAAAATATTGGGTTGGCCAACATGTTCGTTTGGGTTTTTCCGTAATGTTACGGATTTTTATATTTCTGAAAGAATTTTTATATTTCCAATATTATAATGGAAAGCAACTATGGTGGTTATTGCATAAACAGGCTTAATACTGAAGTGACTTACCGAAAATGCCCTAGTGAAAAGGGCAAATGAGGCAGATCCAGGTGTTCTGATTCTAAATGTAATCCTTGTTCCATTATACCAGGAGCCACAGCTCAGAGAAGTAGAGGTGGAGAGGGAAGCCAAACACAGTCATAGGTGAGGCTGCTCAATACACTTTAGTTGAAAGCAATTAGATACAAAAACGGTTGCTTTAGGTGACAATTTGTCTAGATGATGATTTCGCTTCTGTAATTAATACTCCATGTCACTGGTTTGTTTGTTTTCCCTTCCATATTGGCATTTGCCATGGCCCCATTTCTCTTGGTTTCTTGAAATACTCTACAGGCCTTCCAAAACATTTCCTTTCTTTTCTTTCTTTTTTTTTAAATTTAAACTTGTTTAAAATTCTAAACTACTTGCGAACAAAGGAAACTTGCCCAAGACATATGTATTTGGAATTTAGTAGAATACATAGCTTACTCTCTCACTAGTGTAACTGTTACTGAACCAGCTTCATCTTGCCCAACACAGAGCAAGCTAAAACACTGAGACACTGTGGTTTGAAGCAAAGAGAGGGTTTATTCACAAGGCAGCCAAATGAGGAGAATGTAGGACAAGTTTCAGATCTGCCTACCTGAAGGCAAGTGGCTGGAGGTATTTCTGGGATAAAGAGTAAAGAAGCAGGGTGATCTATGAGTGGGGAGCATGGAGAAAGATGATTGGACAAATGTTCTGTGCAGGGGTAATTAAGCTAGAGGCCTCTGCACATTCAAAAACGGAGGCACTTAGTACAATCTGAGGGTGGAGTTTTCAGCCCTCTGATGACACGTCAGTGGACATTCACAGTTGCCTGGGTGGAGGGTCGGTGGTCCTATCTAATCTTAACTGGCTCATCTAGAACTGGATACAGCTCACTCCAAGTTCTTGGACCACTTAGGCAAACATCTTATTTAGGCTATGTGCCACTTGAAGGACATGCAAGTCTTTTGTAGCAACAAGTAAAATGATCTTGGTTAGTGAAGGTAGGTTACAGGTGAAATGGATTTAACTAATGATTATGCTAGGTTTCATAACTTCAATTCCTTTGGATGGGACTACTGAAATAAGTACAACCTATTACCCATCTACTAGGCTGCTTCACAAGTTTCCATTTGTAGTTGCAGTTACGTTACCTAAAATTTCCTTTCCCTAATATTTACATTATCACTTTCTTTTTTTTAAATAACATCTTTATTGGAGTATAATTGCTTTACAATTGTGTGTTAGTTTCTGCTTTATAACAAAGTGAATCAGCTATACATATACATATATCCCCATATCCCCTCCCTCTTGTGTCTCCCTCCCACCCTCCCTATCCCACCCCTCTAGGTGGTCACAAATCACCAAGCTGATCTCCCTGTGCTATGAGGCTGCTTCTCACTAGCTATCTATTTTACATTTGGTAGTGTATATATGTCCATGCCACTCTCTCACTTTGTCCCAGCTTACCCTTCCCCCTCCCCATGTCCTCAAGTCCATTCTCTATGTCTGCATCTTTATTCCTGTCCTGCCCAAAGTTACTCTCAGTGAAGCCTTCCTTGACCAGCTTTTCTAAAATTTCAACCCCCAACCCTTCATATCCTTTTCTGTTTTTTTTTTCTTTGCAGAGTACATACTGCTATCTAACACACTACATATTTTACTTATTTTGCTTATCACTTGATTCCCCTTTAGACTGTAAGCTCCCTGAGGGCAGGGTTACTGTCTGCTTTGCTCACTCTTCTATCGTCAGCACTAGGAGAAGTCCCGGATCCTGGCAGGTGCTTGTAACAGATATCACTGTGTTCCACACAGAAACCTTGTTCACCTCAGTGAGATCAAATGAAGAAAATATGCTTCTAGAACAGGATGAAAGAAACACAATTTCTTCATCAAAAACGTAAATAAAATGTCAGTGTTGGAAGAGAGAACACCTACATAATATGAAATAGTCAAATCCTGTCTTCCACATCAAAAATCACTCTTTACTGACAGTCTTTGCTCTTGGGATCCTGATTAGCAATTCTATCCTTACCTTCAGGTGTCATTTCAAAACACTGAACACCTGAGATTAAGTGTCTGTTTTTTGTTAGGAAACAAATGCTTCTGCCAGTGCTGCCAAATTCCTTGATATTGAATAATATCATGGAAACAATGTTTTTCTATTCCTTTTTATGTTTTTTTCTTAATCAAAATACAGGTAACAAAGAAGGTGTGGGTTGTTATCAGAATTCATTGTCCAGGCATAAAGAAATTCAGATGTCAGGAAGCCAGCATGAATCCTCTCCATTCTTGCCCTCGGACAGGGTTGGAGGACAAGGTCATCAGGCAACTTTACTTCCTTTATCTCATGAATTTTCTGATGCTTCTTCAGAGAAAATTTTTTAAAAATGACTCTCTTCATTGCAATGTAAAAAGTAACATTTTTCAAAAGAAGGACCATTAAGATGGACTCAATTCACCTAATTCTACACCCAGAATCTGTAAAAATAGATTTTGATCTCGGAAAAGGCAGAAATTTTCATGGTGATCATATGTTTTTGAACCACGTACCTTCTTTTCGTTGCTTGGTGTAGCAAATAAAAGCATAAACTTTGAAGGGAGACAGACTGAGATTTCAGTCTGTGAAAATAGCTGTGTCACCTGGGACAAATAATTTTACCTGTTTAAATCTTAGTTTCCTACCCTATAATTTTGTTTAGCATATATATTAGGGCTGTTGTGCATATTAAATGAGATAATTTATATGATATATATGATATAAAGTAGGCAAAGAGATACATAAAATTATTTCCTTCTCCTAACACACATACACACACACATCCATTCTTCTTATAATGTTAATTTATTTCATTTAATTCCTAATTTAAAGAAAAGGGTGTCAAAGAATTTAATTTTTGACTATGCTCTAGTCCTGTCCTATTTATTTAGTATAGGTATTTTGGCAATTTGCTGACTATAACAAAAACCAATTCTGACATATTTTTAAAGAGGGTAAATAAAGTTGCAGAAACTGTGGTCAGAAAACTGGGTCAGAATTCCTAGATTTATTTTCTGTGGCTGAATATTGAGGTTGTACCATGAATTTCTGTAACATTGGTGCTTTTCCAAGACATTACTGTCTCAGCAAGTCAAATTTAATATACTCGAAAATATTATCCTTAAGATTACAGCTGTACTTTTTAGGGTAAATTACTTAGTTACCATTTTTCATTTGGAGTGAAAATATGTTTCATTTATTATAGTTTTCCTTAGCAAAAGGATTTAAACTGCCTGAAAATCTGTTCTCGCTCTCTGTTCTCTTAATTCTCTACAAGGAAGAAATGTAATTGCAGTAAGCCTAAATCATCTGAACGTGGTCTTACATAGCCCTTTATGGCATTTCTAATTAAAATAGATGACAGAGTCTAAATTGTAAATAGATGTCTTTTGCTTAATGCATTCATTATTTTACATATTCATATAATTATTTAAATATTTGACAAATATAAAAATGTATCTTCTACATATATGCTCATTTATGTTAATCTTTGGTCTTGTTACATGACTCCAAATTTGATTACAAATACTTAGTATTAAGACTGAACAAGTACCATAGTGAAGAATCTTTTATTTATTAACATTCTGAAGCGTTTCCTTGACCCTCCTTGAAAGAACTGTTATAGGTGTTAATTAGTGTCCTTGTCAAACTGTTAAGCAGTTACCAAAATAGGAATCAAAAGATTATTGAGGCAGAGAGAAAGTAGAAACTTTAAATGTTTATTAGTTAGAAAATAAAGATCCAAAGGGCTTGTTTCAAACAGCAATTTGTAGCTTTATTTATTTATTTTCTTTAACCTAAAAAAGGTCTTAGAAATCTTCTAGTTCAACATCAACACGTCCTTCACCATCATCCCGCACTCTCCCTCTGCAGGTGTGTGGTGTCCCACAGAGGTGCCCCTATAGGATCCCGTATTCTAGCTCCCTGTAGCATCCCCAGCTTCTGGCTGCTTTCCTGCTAATGTCTCTTCCCTGTGACCTTTGGAGGATTGCAATGGAGCTTCTCGCCTGTAGAGGTTGCTAGAAGTACTGAGGGTTCTTAGAACATTTTCTACTCCCCTATCCCTCATGATCGATGACTGGTGCAGGAGTACAAAAGCCCAGCTTCTTTGCCTGTGTGTGTGGTCAACTTTGAGGTGTAACTTACACCCCAGAGCTCCTCATGATTTCAGGCTGTCTAGGAATTTTTCTGAAAACTCACCTGTGTGTGGTTTGTCTCGCTTCCCTTATTCCACTTTCCTCACCATCTTTCTGATTACTCCTGGAAGCATGTATTATATTTTTTCACTGGATCCTTGTCTTAAGTTGGCTTCCAGAAGAACTCACCCTGTGACACTTTGTATAGCATTTTATAAAGAAATATATTAAACCTAAGCAGGTTAAGTGGATACACTCATGAAATTTGCAAAATGAGAGAGGGCAGAGGGTGCATATACTCCATGTTGAAAAGGCAGCAAAGTCCTTAGAGCAGTGATTTTAGTTGTGGATGCCCACTAGTGCCACATAGGGAGATTTTTTTAAAAACACTGATGCAAAAGCCACATTTTATATATATTGAATAAGAACCTCTAGGGGTCGAGGTATGGCAGTGGTATTTTTAAGTGGCCCGGGTGATTCTAGCGTGCAACCAGGATTGAAAACCACTGCCACAGAGTTAAAACACATGGTAATATTTTTAACACATGGTAACATTTTTAACGTAAGTGGTGAAATAGAAGAAGCATTGGGTAAGATGAATAACAAACAAGGGGAATTTGAATTTGGCAGTGTTAGAATATTCTCTCTATTCTTTCTTACTTGATAAGGAAGCAGGAACAGATAAGTTTTTTAAAGCAAAGTTTACAATTTTGAATGGCATGAATAAATAAGTAGAGCAGGCAAGACTACTCTTACAAAACCTTCCTTTATTGCTTGGTATTGAACATGTAGAAACAGTCTATGCCTGCACCATATGCCCTTCCCCTCCCTTACTCCCACTTTATTTTGAAATACATAGCCCTCTCTGCTGACCTTTTATTTTCCTACTTTGGACAGAATATGGATACCAGAAACATTTCATTCTTTTTTTTTTTTTTTAACTCTTGGCTATAAAAACGTTAGGCTACTGACACTTGTCCTCATGCCAGAGGAAACAATAGGAAAATGGGAATGCCCTAAAACCAGATAAGTTGCAACATCTCTCCAGCTGATCATTGTCTTTTGGGAACTCAGGGTCATTTGTACTGGAAATTTGATTTTAAAGAGACCCAATATCTAGATTTTATGGGAATTCACATATATTTAAATGTTAACAAATATATATGTTTTTAATTTAAGAAACTGTGATGACCAACATGCTCATCTGAACAACTGAGATAAATTTGTGTGATGGATTTTTCCTGCAGGTCACCAGTTTTTCACTTCTGGTTAAAGGTGTATTTGTAAATATATAAATTTTTTGAAAACTACTAATTTAACTCAAAATTTTATTTCTCATTGATTTATCACCTAACTTTCAGTGATCTGTAAATTTTTCTAGCTTTATATGATTCAATCTTGCTCCCCTTCACACTGTACATTTACTTATGTATGCTTATGGACACATCGTATAATATATACACATGGAAATAAGCATGCACATATATTATAACTTTATATACATTCAAAGATTAAAATTTCCACCACAGGTTTCTGGATGGGAATATTCTAATAATGCTTAAGTAGACTCTACATAGGCCAAACTAAAATATCTTTTAGTGGAATTTTATTTTTTTTATTGCAGCCACATTTCTTATGTCCTTTTTCCTTCCTGTTTCACAAAGCTTCTTACTAATCAGTAACCTGTATCTGTTCAATATATATATTTGCAGAAGTGCTGTGTTTATGTGAGTTTGGGGGTAAGAACATGTAATAGAAAGGAAAATAATGATCTAAAAACTTAAACATCTGTAGTTCCTATAAATCAAAATGTAAACCAGGGAGAGAGATTTGTATCTCTGAAACAACTTATTAAAGGAAACAATATGAAAAATGCTTTCTAGACTTTAAATGTAATCAGGTCCCAGAAAAAGGTACACAGTGAGAATCTTTGAAGCTGTAGAAGAAAAATGAGATAATATCTTTTCATGTCTACTTATTTATCATTGTAATTAAATATCACAATATTGGAAATTTGAGCTCAGTATGGAAGCAAGATAAAGATGACAATTTATTTTATAAGCCTGTCACATGAATATGGTTTATTTGGTGAGAAAAATCTTAATGTCTGAAAAGAAAGAGAATAGGAAAGGGAAGGGAGGGAAGGGAAGGCTGCTTGAAGGCCAGCTCTTGCTTAATTAGCAATCAGGGATGGAACAAGAAATATAAGGGCCTGAACAATCTTTTGTGTCCATTAATAAATGTCTGAGTGGGATGAGGCACAGAGATAATTACAGCAGGAGGTGTACAGCATTACAGTAGGCGTGTTTTCACATACCGAGAAGAGCCCTACTGTAGAGATGCTTATAAAATAGATGTGATAGCATTTTGAATTTACACCAAATATTAAATAATAATATAATTTATGAGATGTCACAAAACTGTAGGATTTTACAGAAAGAGATGTGTAAGTGTTGTGAGTTCAAAGGAAAAAAAAAGTTCATGAAAGAGAAGTAAGATGAGTTATACCTCAATTTGTTTGAAGGGTTAAACAATTTTTAGATCAAACGCTTGGTACTGCTTCTAATTCTCTTTTCTTTAAATGAATAAACTTGCCTAAGTTGACATTCAGTTCTTGTTACATGCTATCTCTGTGTCCCCGTCAAGTAACTTGTAGTCTACTAAGAGTTCTATTGTTCTCTATTACTATTTAAAATAACAGGACAGGAATCCTGATTTCTTGCTAGTAAACGCCTATTTATTTCCTTTCCTTCATCTTCCTTCTTTCATTGGTTCCCCTTCTAATCATCTCCCAGAATTTTCTTTCAAAATGATGCTAGTTACGAATGAAGACCTGGTATTCCTAACTGATTATTTAATCATGTTACAACATATTGGAAAATAAATAAGTTTAAATAGAGTCATATATTCATGCAAGTTCTTTAACATCAGATATATTTTTAGAAAAATAAATATAAAACCATGACTATGTAGTATTTGAATAAATATTTAATCCATGTTTTATACCAGTTCTAACATACATATTGACCATTAGCTATACTAGATGTAAAATATATTAGCACTAGATTTACTCTTGCGTGTTTAGTGTTACATATATTTGTATAAGACAGTTCATGTTCATTTTTTTAAATGGGAAAAAAGAGTGATACCTAATCACTTTTTTATTTTTTTGGTTTTGTTCACATGAAAGCATATTAACTGCAAAAGACCTTAATTACTAGTACCTTCTTCTTTTCCATGTTCTTGTTTTACTTGTTCCTCTCATCCTCATCCTCTTCCTCCTATTTTTCTTTCTTCATCATTTAATTTTCATAGTAAGTGAGATATTGTGTGGTCTACTCCCAACAATAAAAAGGGTGTGCATTTGTCTGGGATATTGTCTGTAAAAAAGAAAACAATATTTCACATAAAATACTTCTATGTGTATTTTAAAAATGTGGAATAGGTATACAGTGGAATATTCATCAAAAAGAAGGAAATTCTGCCATTTGCGACAACATGGATGAAACTAAAGAGCATTATGCTAAGTGAAATAAGTCAGACAAAGACAAATACTGTATGGTACTACTTATATGTAGACTCTAAAAAACATATAAACAGAGAGTAGACTGGTAGTTGCCAGGGCTTGGGAGTGGGGAAAGTGAGTTGTTGGTCAAAGTTGTAAGATGAATGAGTTCTGAGGATCCAATGTACAGCATGGTGAGTATAGTTAACAACACTAGATTGCATACTTGAAAGTTGCTGAGAGAATAGATCTTAAATGTTCTACCACACACATGCACATAAAGGTAATTATGTGCAATGATGGAGGTGTTAACTAACCTTATTATTGCGTTAATAATTTCACAACATATTTGTGTACCAAATCATCACGTTGTACACCTTAAATTTACGCAGTGTTATATGTCAATTATATCTCAGGAAAGCTGGAAGAAAAAAGAAAAAAACTGTGCCTTTTAATAATACTCATAAATGACAGGAGAAAATGAGTAAGATGTAGCAGACTGATTCAAACAAATAAGGAGAGATAAGGAAGGAGTCATAGCAACAGGTTTTATATTGTGAGCAAGAAGAAACTTCCACAAAGAAAATTTGAAAATGTGCATATGACTAATAGATCAAGTGAAGAATTAAGTAAATAGAGTAGCAGAAACCTATTAACACCCATAACAACAAAATGATTTTAGGAGATAAATAAAATGGTATTAAATATCATTTTATATGAGATTCAGGATTTGATTTATTCGATAAAATTAATTATACTGAATTATATTGATAAAATATACACATATGCATTTCATCTGTCATTTAGGTAAATATTCATGGAACAACAATTCCCATACATTAATAAATTAAAATAAAAACATAATACAAAATGTAAAAATTACATTTTAAAATTATGGATACCACATTCACTACCTTCAAACAGTAGGAAGAATAATTATGCTCATAAATTCTAGACAACTTCTTGTGGGTTACTTTATTCTCCATAATGTCATATTTCCATGGTGTTGACAGTAGGAAGGTACACTCTCTCTCTTTATCCAACCTCACTTATGGGGAGTGAGGAATGATGTTCTGCCCTGCTTAGAGTTCCCTCATTTTTGGTTAAACATTGTGGGAATGCAGCTAGTTTCTCCTATGAGTCTCTTTGAGAAAAGTAGAATATTTTCTTCTTTTGGGGGAATAAATACAGTAATACTAGGTTGCTCTCAAATTTTAATAGTCAAATGGAACATTAATTAATATGGAAAGGGAAGAAAGAAAAATACTGAGCAACGCCATACATGTACCTCATACTTACAATTTTATCTGTTTTTTCCACTAATTTACTCATTTATTACTTATATCCTATTTACTCTGGAATAGGTTAGAAATGTTCTATCGATTAGGAACATAAATTGATTAAAAATTAAAAGTATTTTAATAGAATCATTAGAACACAAATATAAGTAGGCAATTTCAATATTCCACTTTCAATTAGGGATAGATCAACTAGACAGATGATCAGCAAGGAAACAACTTGAGGACTGGAACAACACCATAGACCAATTATTCCTAACAGACATATGCAGAACACTCTACACAAAAACAGCAGAACTAACATTCTTCTCAAGCATATATGGAACATTCTTTAGGATAGATCATACGTTAAGTCACAAAACTTAATACATTTAAGAAGATTGAAATCATACCATGTTGTCTTTTCTGACCACAGTGGAATAAAACTAGAAATCAATAGCAAAATAAAACTGGAAAATTCACAGAATATGAAAATTAAACAACACACTTTTGAACAATCAATCGCTAAAATAAGAAATCACAAGGGAAATTTATGAACATTGAAGACATGAAAATGAAAACACAGCAAATCAAAACATGGGATATAGCAAAAGAAGTACTAAGAGGAAGTTTATAGTGGTAAATACATTAAAAAAGAAGAAAGATCTTAAATAAACAACTGAACCCCTACACCTCAGGCAACTAGAAAATGAAGAGCAAACTAAACCCAAAGTTAGCAGAAGGAAAGATCAGAGTAGAAATAAGTAATATGAAAATAGAAAAATCGAAAAAACTGAGTTGTTTCTCTGAAAAAAATCAACAAAATTGACAAGCCCTTAAAGTAAACTAAGAAAAACAGTATACTACCTGCATAAGACAAACACATAGACCAGTGGAACAACATGGAGAACCCAGAAATAAATTCTCATGTTTATGGTTAAGTGACCTTTGGCAAAATTGCTGATGCTACACAATGGAGAAAAGGTAGTCTCTTCAACTAATAGTGATGGAAAAACTGGATATCCACATATAAATAAATAAAGTTGGGCCATTACCTTATACCATATACAAAGATTCACTTACAATTGATTAAAGACTTAAACTTAAGACCTGAACTCCTAGAAGAAAACAGGGGAAACACTTCATGACATTAAATTTGGCAATGATTTCTTGGACATGACATCAAAAGCATGGACAACAAAAGCAAAAATAGACAAATGGGACTACATCAAACTTAAAAACTTCTGTGCAGAAAATGAGACAACCAACAGGGCAAAAATGCAATCCCTGGAATGGGAGAAAATATTTTTAAACCATATATCTGATAAAGGGTTGTATATGGAATACATAATGAACTACAACTCAAAAACAGAAACAAAAAAATTTCATTTTAAAATGGGCAAAAGACTTGAACAAACATTTCTCCAAAGAGGAAATGTAAATGTCCAACAGGCATATGTAAATATGGTCAACATCACTGATCATTACGGATTTTAAGTCAAAATTGTAATTAGATTTTACCTCATACCAATTAGGATGACTATTACTAAAAAACAGAAAACAGCAAGTGTTGGTGAGGACATGGAGAAATCAGAACCATTGTGTAATGTTTGTTGGAATGTAAAATGGCACAGCCATTATGGAAAACAGTATGGCGGTTCCTCAAAAAATTACAAGTAAAACTACCATATGATCCAGCAAATCCTAGTTCTGGGTAATTATTTTAAAAATTGAAATCAAGATCTTGAAGAGATATTAGCACCCCCATATTCATTGCAGCATTATTCACAATAGCCAAGATGTGGAAACAGCTTAAATATCCATGGATGGATGAATGGATAAAGAAAAGATATTATATACAATAGAATATTATTCAGTCTTAAGAAGATAGGAAATTCTGCCACATATGACAACATGAATAAACTTTGAGGATATTATGCTAAGTGAAATTAGCCAGTCACCAAAAGACAAATACTAGATGAGTATTTATACCTCCACTTATATGAGGTATCTAGAATACTCAAACTCTTAGAAACAAAGTAAAATGGTGGTTGCCAGGGGCTTGGGGGAAGGGAAAAAGTGACTGTTGTTCAGTGGATATAGAGTTTCTGTTTTACAGGATGAAAAAGTTCTAGTGATCTGTTGTATAACGGTGTGCATATAGTTTGCTTTACATTTCAAAATGGTTAAGGTGATATGTTTTATGTTATGTGGTTTTTATCACACACAAAAAAAGAATTATAGGACTTCCGTGGTGGTCCAGTGGCTAAGACTCGGTGCTTCCAATGCAGGGGGTCTGAGTTCGATCCTTGGTTGGGGAACTAGATCCCACATGCCACAACTGAAAAAAAAAAAAAAAAAAAAGAATTATTAGATGGAGGACACACACACACACACACACACACACGTAGCCCTCAAAGAAAATAAAAACCAAGTGAGAAAATAAAGAAAATGGATAAAGCATTTAACATAGAATATATGAAGTAAGATAATAAAATTAAGGTAAGACTATTTGTTATTTTAAGATGGGATAAACATACTCTTTAACAGAAAAATTCTCTGGATCAAACCCAATATCTAATTACCATATAAAAGAAGTACATCTACAAGTGCTAAAGCCATTAAAAAAAAAAAAGAGGGCTTCCCTGGTGGCGCAGTGGTTGAGAGTCCGCCTGCCGCTGCAGGGGACACGGGTTCGTGCCCCGGTTCGGGAAGATCCCACATGCCGTGGAGCGGCTGGGCCCGTGAGCCATGGCTGCTGAGCCCGTGTGTCCGGAGCATGTGCTCCACAACGGGAGAGGCCACAACAGTGAGAGGCCCGCGTACCGCAAAAAAAACAAAAACAAACAAACAAAAAACAAAAAGAACTGAGGATGCTTACCATCACCTTTTATATTCAACATCCTTAGTACATTCCAGCAAATTTAATAGGTCAAGTAAAAAAAAATTATTCTTATACGTATTGGCCAAGAGTAGATAAAACTAATTCTATTGACAGCATGTAAAGTTTGTTGGCTGCTTACCCAATGGCCATTCCTACCTTTTTTTTTTTTTTTTTGGCTAAAAATCTACAATCTTATTTGGTACCCTCCCATTTCCTTGTTACTCATGGTTATGGACTGGATTAATAAAGTATTTGAATACATTATTAATTCATAACATAATATAGATCCCAGAGGATTTGTTTTAGTAGACTCCATGGCCAAATAAAGCCATATCACTCCAAGTTCCTTTAAGAAGGAATTTCCCAAACTATGGTTCGTTAAACACTAATGGTCTGTTAGATGTTAATGTGATACAAAACAGAGTTCTTTGATTTCTAGAAATGCTGGGTTAAATGAGATATTTTTTACTATGGGACTCTAGATACTTTAATAGCTTACGACGCAATGTGAATTTTCTAGAGGAGATCATACTATATAACATAACCTCTTGATCATAAAACTCTCTTTACAGAACACCCCTTACCATCATGAGTGATACCTGTGTTCCAAATGCATCCTATGGCACACAGGCTTAGGGAAGTTGGCTATACATACACCAAGGTAATTAAAAGAAATGCCAATCAATAGATAGCAGAATCATTAATCTATACATTTGTATTAAAATTCCTTCTCTGAGATCCTTTGTTACACAAGGTAGCTTTTGTTCTCTCCTTTTACTGGCTTCTAAATTTAAAAATAAATTACACAGTCTGTAGAATATCTTTACATTGTTTTTATTTTGAAACAATGACCAAGGTAATAGAAGACACGGTTTTGTCATTTCTTCCTAAATACATTCATTTAGCAAATATTAATTGAGAATTGTTTGTGTAAAAGGCTTGGCACTGTGAGAGATATTCATTAGTATTACACATGGCCCTTATGTATAAGAAGTCTGTAATATAAAAGAAGATATGACCATGTATGCAATAATTGCAACACATCAAGCATATAATAAGTACCATATCCGTGGAACAAAATGCCATAGGGATTGATTGGAAAAGCAGATCACTTTTTCCTTTGAGAGGCAACCAAAGAATACCTAATAAAGAGGTAAAATATAATAAGTGAAGTGAGCACTTAAGCTTAATAGTCAATATTAATGTCTTCAATAAACAAGAAGGCAAGACTAACTGAAGACCTGGAGTGTGTAGGAAATTCAGGCAAGAGAATTTGAGAAGATGAGAAAAGATTCAGAATTTGAGTTGTAAGTGATGGACTAATTTATGATCTAGAGATGAATAATAAGATTGTCAAGTAGCTTTGAGAGCCCAACTGAAAATAGTCAGCATGAATTTATGGTAGGTCAGGCAGCATGGTTCTATGATTAGCAAAGCCAAATGAGAGAAATGCTCTTCTTAACTATCTGTGGCAGACAATATGGGAAAATTTAACTCTTTATTTCAGCAAAAAGTCTATTTTGAACTATAATAGGCCATTACTTTTCATTGTTAATTCCTCAGGTCATCAAACTTTTACATAGAGCCTGACATCAATATCAAAGAACTGTGCATTTCAATTTATGTTTCAGAGTGCCTTCAGAGTGCTGAAATATAGAATAATAGAGGACTCAGACTTTATCTCATGCTCCAGGCACTGTCGGTTTTCTATAAATATTATACAATGAGAGGGTAATGTCCTGTAGAGTTGTATTTCGCTCAGAATACAGTGTGTTATGTTCCAAGTGGTTGCACATGATTTATAATTGTTGGTAAGATTGTTCTGTCAGGCAAATGGTGTTATGGCTTATTTTCACTTATCACGTTCAATAAATCACTTTAAAAACAGGCCACAGCATAAATGAAGCACTACAAAACAGCACTTAAAAATTCATTTGTCTTAATATGGTGTTATGGAGAGCTTTAATGGGAAAACGAAATGGATTTTTTTTCTCTGAAGATCAAGTATACATCACCAATATTTTTTGGCCTGTTTCCATTAAAGGGATAATAGAGCTGGGATTATAGTGCATTACTTTATACTTTTATACGCTATATCCTTGTTGGATATTTCCAACTCTTTCACCACATAAACTCCAAGTGCATAGTGTAACTCCAAAATAGCCTAAAAAATGAAAGGCTTCAATAAGAAATTTCACATTTTCTTACTATTGCAGTTTGCCGTTTCTCTTCCATTCATCTTCTGTGTATAAGCAGCAGGAAAGAGAAGGAAGAAAATCTTAAGAGGGAAAGAAAGAATGTGTTTGTTCCTGCATCTTGACCTGAAGAAATGAGCCCTGCCCTATATGAAAGCGATCATTTTCTAAGAGGATTAAAACCATTTTCTCTTATTGGGGATTGCTAGTGTAAAAGTCAAAAAACTGTCCTTACTTTGATGTAGCAGCCTCAAGCCGCATGGACAGGTGGATGGGGCACTGCCCTATTCAGTGCATAGATGGCCATTGCAGTATGCACAGAACAGGGAGGGCACCACTGTAAACACACCAAGCCCTAGCCACAGTTCCCAGAGGTGTGACAGCTTGTGTTGCATCATCTTATTCTGATTACACCCTGAGACCCAATGCTTCTTCTCTGTCTCTCCGTGGAGAGAAAACTTGGTGACTTACACAGCCGAGCCATGGTCTTAGAGAAAGATGGTCCAGACCAAGAAATGATCAAGTTAACAATAAATGCCTTCAAAACCTACAACATTCAGACTTTCTTTTTCTTCTTTCCTAGTTCAAAATTCACGACAGTTCTCTCGATTCCATCTCTGCTCATCTCTTCAAATATCTTGGCTAACTTGAGTGTCCCCTCTCAGTTCTGAATTACCAATACTACATCTCCACTGAATTGTTCCCTTCAGCACACCAATATGGGCTAGTATCTCCCATATTTAAAATAGAAAAAAAAAACTGGCCTCACATCTTTCTGGGTTACCAACACTTTTTACTTCCTTAGAGAGCTTCCATTATTACATGGTTGACCAGAGTTCCCTGACTTTTCTCAACTGTCCAATAAATGTATGTCCCACCACAGGGAGAGAGTCCTTCTCATGCAGCACTTTCCATGTTTTGTCCAGCTGCCCATGGTATGAGGAATAGAAAAGGGAACTTGGGCATCCTACTGAATCTACTGCTTCTACATTTTCCTTAACACATCTTGGAGTACATGTGTGTCAGTGTCCTTTGCATAATAATCTCCAGAGACTTGCACGCTCAGCTGTCATGGGTACTCTCATATCCTCATTTTACCTAAGCTGTCAGTATCATTCAATATGTGGACCATTCCATCTTTCTTTTTTCCTCTCTTAGTTGTCATGCCACTATACCAGTGGGTCTCCAACTTGAGAGTGCATCAAAATCAGCAGAAACACAGATGGCTGGGTCCCACCCCAGAGTTTCTGTTTTAGTAGGTCTGAGGTGGGACCTGAGAATTTGCATTTCTAACATGTTCCTAGGTGATGCTGATGCCTTTGCTCTAGGGACCACACTTTGAAAACCACTCTACACTCTCATGGAAACTTCATCTGTCTTTACAAGGTTCCTATTGAATTATGCCACTATTATAGACACTTATCCTCTTTGTCAGATTATCCTCCTTCAAATGACCTCTAATTTCTCCTCATAGTTCAGTCCCTCCCGTCAGTCTTCTGCTTGTACTATATAGTTTTACTCATTTTTAAAGATCTCTAGCCTACACATTTTGAATAAATTTGCCTAGTCATTAAGCCTCAGTCATTACATGGTGTTGCGGTGAGGATTAGGTTGTAAATGTCAATTAATTTGGCCAAGACAAAGGGGTGCCAAGATAATTAATAAAGTAGGAACACTAACTATGGTAATCAATCATAGACTATACACTATTTAAAAATAGGTCTTTAAAAGGTAAATCCAGAACCTAAAATATTTTTAAAACATTAAATTTTATATAGGTAATTCCTTTAAGTTACATCTCCATAGTTTGATTATTTTGGCATGCCTTGTTTAAAATATGTAGCATCATTCATAGTTTAAACTTGTGGTTTTTTTTTTACATCTTTATTGGAGTATAATTGTTTTACAATGGTGTGTTAGTTTCAGCTTTATAACAAAGTGAATCAGTTATACATATACATATGTTCCCATATCTCTTCCCTCTTGCGTCTCCCTCCCTTCCACCCCTCCAGGCGGTCACAAAGCACCGAGCTGATCTCCCTGTGCTATGCGGCTGCTTCGCACTAGCTATCTACCTTACGTTTGGTAGTGTATATATGTCCATGCCTCTCTCTCACTTTGTCATAGCTTACCCTTCCCCCTCCCCATATCCTCAACTCCGTTCTCTAGTAGGTCCGTGTCTTTATTCCCGTCTTACCCCTTGGTTCTTCATGACATTTTCTTTTTCTTAGATTACATATATATATATATGTTAGCATACGGTATTTGTCTTTATCTTTCTGACTTACTTCACTCTGTATGACAGACTCTAGGTCCATCCACCTCATTACAAATAGCTCATTACAAATGAGTAATATTCCATTGTATATATGTGCCACATCTTCCTTATCCATTCATCCGATGATGGACACTTAGGTTGTTTCCACCTCCGGGCTATTGTAAATAGAGCTGCAGTGAACATTTTGGTACATGACTCTTTATGAATTATGGTTTTCTCAGGGTATATGCCCAGCAGTGGGATTGCTGGGTCATATGGTAGTTCTATTTGTAGTATTTTAAGGAACCTCCATACTGTTCTCCATAGTGGCTGTATCAATTTACATTCCCACCAGCAGTGCAAGAGGGTTCCCTTTTCTCCACATCCTCTCCGGCATTTATTGTTTCTAGATTTTTTGATGATGGCCATTCTGACTGGTGTGAGATGATATCTCATTGTAGTTTTGATTTGCATTTCTCTAATTATTAATGATGTTGAGCATTCTTTCATGTGTTTGTTGGCAGTCTGTATATCTTCTTTGCAGAAATGGCTATTTAGGTCTCCTGCCCATTTTTGGATTGGGTTGTTTGTTTTTTTGTTATTGAGCTGCATGAGCTGCTTATAAATTTTGGAGATTAATACTTTGTCAGTTGCTTCATTTGCAAATATTTTCTCCCATTCTGAGGGTTGTCTTTTCATCTTGTTTGTGGTTTCCTTTGCTGTGCAAAAGCTTTGAAGTTTCATTACGTCCCATTTGTTTATTTTTGTTTTTATTTCCATTTCTCTAGGAGGTGGGTCAAAAAGGATCTTGCTGTGATTTATGTCATAGAGTGTTCTGCCTATGTTTTCCTCTAAGAGTTTGATAGTTTCTGGCCTTACATTTAGGTCTTTAATCCATTTTGAGTTTATTTTTGTGTATGGTATTAGGGAGTGATCTAATCTCATACTTTTACAAGTACCTGTCCAGTTGTCCCAGCACCACTTATTGAAGAGGCTGTCCTTTCTCCACTATACATTCCTGCCTCCTTTATCAAAGATAAGGTGACCATATGTGCATGGGTTTATCTCTGGGCTTTTCTATCCTGTTCCATTGACCTATCTTTCTGTTTTTGTGCCAGTACCATACTGTCTTGATTACTGTAGCTTTGTAGTATAGTCTGAAGTCAGGGAGCCTGATTCCTCCAGCTCCGTTTTTCGTTCTCAAGATTGCTTTGGCTATTCGGGGTCTTTTGTGTTTCCATACAAACTGTGAAATTTTTTGTTCTAGTTCTGTGAAAAATACCAGTGGTAGTTTGATAGGGACTGCATTGAATCTGTAGATTGCTTTGGGTAGTGGAGTCATTTTCACAATGTTGATTCTTCCAATCCAAGAACATGGTATATCTCTCCATCTATTTGTATCATCTTTAATTTCTTTCATCAGTGTCTTACAATTTTCTGCATATTTCTTTTGTCTCCTTACGTAGGTTTATTCCTAGATATTTTATTCTTTTTGTTGCAATGGTAAATGGGAGTGTTTTCTTGATTTCACTTGCAGGTTTTTCATCATTAGTGTGTAGGAATGCAAGAGATATCTGTGCATTAATTTTGTATCCTGCTACTTTACCAAATTCATTGATTAGCTCTAGCAGTTTTCTGGTAGCATCTTTAGGATTCTCTATGTAGAGTATCATGTCATCTGCAAACAGTGACAGCTTTACTTCTTTTCTGATTTGGATTCCTTTTATTTCCTTTTCTTCTCTGATTGCTGTGGCTAAAACTTCCAAAACTATGTTGAATAAGAGTGGTGAGAGTGGGCAACCTTGTCTTGTTCCTGATCTTAGTGGAAATGCTTTCAGTTTTTCACCATTGAGGACAATGTTGGCTGTGGGTTTGTCATATATGGCCTTTATTATGTTGAGGAAAGTTCCCTCTATGCCTACGTTCTGCAGGGTTTTTATCATAAATGGGTGTTGAATTTTGTCATAAGCTTTCTCTGGATCTATTGAGAGGACCATATGGTTTTTCTCCTTCAATTTGTTAATATGGTGTATCACATTGATTGATTTGTGTATATTGAAGAATCCTTGCATTACTGGAATAAACCCCAATTGTTCATGGTGTATGATCCTTTTAATGTGCTGTTGGATTCTGTTTGCTAGTATTTTGTTCAGGATTTTTGCATCTATGTTCATCAGTGATATTGGCCTGTAGTTGTCTTTCTTTGTGACATCCTTGTCTGGTTTTTGTATCAAGGTGATGGTGGCCTCATAGAATGAGTTTGGGAGTGTTCCTCCCTCTGCTATATTTTGGAAGAGTTTGAGAAGGATAGGTGTTAGCTCTTCTCTAAATGTTTGATAGAATTCGTCTGTGAAGCCATGTGGTCCTGGGCTTTTGTTTGTTGGAGGATTTTTAATCACAGTTTCAATTTCAGTGCTTGTGATTGGTCTGTTCATATTTTCTATTTCTTCCTGATTCAGTCTTAGCAGGTGGTGCATTTCTAAAAATGTGTCCATTTCTTCCAGGTTGTCCATTTTATTGGCATAGCGTTGCTTGTAGTAATCTCTCATGATCTTTTGCATTTCTGCAGTGTCAGTTGGTACTTCTCCTTTTTCATTTCTAATTCTACTGATTTGAGTCTTCTCCCTTTTTTTCTTGGTGAGTCTGGCTAATGGTTTATCAATTTTGTTTATCTTCTCAAAGAACCAGCTTTTAGTCTTATTGATCTTTGCTATCGTTTCCTTCATTTGTTTTTCATTTATTTCTGATCTGATTTTTATGATTTCTTTCTTTCTGCTAACTTTGGGGTTTTTATGTTCTTCTTTCTCTAATTGCTTTAGGTGCAAGGTTAGGTTGTTTATTCGAGATATTTCCTGTTTCTTAAGGTAGGATTGTATTGCTATAAACTTCCCTCTTAGAACTGCTTTTGCTGCATCCCATAGGTTTTGGGTTGTTGTGTCTCCATTGTCATTTGTTTCTAGGTATTTTTTTATTTCCTCTTTGATTTCTTCAGTGATAACTTCGTTATTAAGTAGTGTATTGTTTAGCCTCCATGTGTTTGTATTTTTTACAGATCTTTTCCTGTAATTGATATCTAGTCTCATAGTGTTGTGGTTGGAAAAGATACTTGATACAATTTCAATTTTCTTAAATTTACCAAGGCTTGATTTGTGACCCAAGATATGATCTATCCTGGAAAATGTTCCATGAGCACTTGAGAAAAGTGTGTATTCTGTTGTTTTTGGATGGAATGTCCTATAAATATCAGTTAAGTCCATCTTGTTTAATGTATCATTTAAAGCTTGTGTTTCCTTATTTATTTTCATTTTGGATGATCTGTCCATTGGTGAAAGTGGGTGTTAAAGTCCCCTACTATGAATGTGTTACTGTTGATTTCCCCTTTTATGGCTGTTAGTATTTGCCTTATGTATTGTGGTGCTCCTATGTTGGGTGCATAAATATTTACAGTTGTTATATCTTCTTCTTGGATTGATCTCTTGATCCTTAAGTAGTGTCCTTCTTTGTGTCTTCTAATAGTCTTTATTTTAAAGTCTACTTTGTCTGATATAAGAATTGCTACTCAGCTTTCTTCTGGTTTTCATTTGCATGAAATATCTTTTTGCATCCCCTTACTTTCAGTCTGTATGTGTCTCTAGGCCTGAAGTGGGTCTCTTGTAGACAGCAATTATATGGGTCTTGTTTTTGTATCCATTCAGCCAATCTGTGTCTTTTGGTGGGAGCATTTAGTCCATTTACATTTAAGGTAATTATCGATATGTATATTCCTGTTCCCATTTTCTTAATTGTTTTGGGTTTGTTATTGTCGGTCTTTTCCTTCTCTTGTGTTTCTTGCCTAGAGAAGTTCCTCTACCAGTTGTTGTAGAGCTGGTTTGGTGGTGCTGAACTCTCTCAGCTTTTGCTTGTCTGTAAAGATTTTAATTTCTCCATCAAATCTGAATGAGGTCCTATGCTGGGTAGAGTAATCTTGTTTGCAGGTTTTTCTCCTTCATCACTTTAAATATGTCCTGCCAGTCCCTTCTGGCTTGCAGAGTTTCTGCTGAAACATCAGCTGTTAACCTTATGGGGATTCCCTTGTGTGTCATTTGTTGTTTTTCCCTTGCTGCTTTTAATATGTTTTCTTTGAACTTAAGTTTTGACAGTTTGATTTGTATGTGTCTTGGCGTATTTCTCCTTGGATTTATCCTGTATGGGACTGTCTGTGTTTCCTGGACTTGATTAACTATTTCCTTTCCCATATTAGGGAAGTTTTCAACTATAATCTCTTCAAATATTTTCTCAGTCCCTTTCTTTTTCTCTTCTTCTTCTGGAACCCCTATAATTTGAATGTTGGTGCGTTTAATGTTGTCCCAGAGGTCTCTGAGACTGTCCTCTGTTCTTTTCATTCTTTTTTCTTTATTCTGCTCTGTAGTAGTTATTTCCACTATTTTATCTTCCTGGTCACTTATCCGTTCTTCTGCCTCAGTTATTCTGCTATTGATCCCTTCTAGAGTATTTTTAATTTCATTTATTGTGTTGTTCATCGTTGTGTGTTTCATCTTTAGTTCTTCTAGGTCCTTGTTAAATGTTTCTTGCATTTTGTCTATTTTATTTCCAAGATTTTGGATCATCTTTACTATCATTATTCTGAATTCGTTTTCAGGTAGACTGCCTATTTCGCCTTCACTTGTTAGGTCTGGTGGGTTTTTATCTTGCTCCTGCATCTGCTGTGTGTTTTTCTATCTTCGCGTTTTGCTTATGTTACTGTGTTGTGGTCTCCCTTTTCCAGGCTGCAGGTTCGTAGTTCCCGTTGTTTTTGATGTCTGTCCCTAGTGGCTAAGGTTGGTTTAGTGGGTTTTGTAAACTTCCTGGTGGAGGGGACTAGTGCCTGTGTTCTGGTGGATGAGGCTGGATCTTGTCTTTCTGGTGGGCAGGTCCACATCTGGTGGTGTGTTTTGGTGTGTTTGTGGACTTATTATGATTTTAGGCAGCCTCTCTGCTAATGGGTGGGGTTGTGTTCCTGTCTTGCTAGTTGTTTGGCATAGGATGTCCAGTACTGCAGCTTGCTGGTCGTTGAGTGAAGCTGGGCGCTGGTGTTGAGATGGAGATCTCTGGGAGATTTTCACCGTTTGATATAATGTGGAGCTGGGAGGTCTCTTGTGGACCAGTGTCCTGAAGTTGGCTCTCCCATCTCATAGGCACAGCACTGACTCCTGGCTGCAGCATTAAGAGCCTTTCATCCACACGGCTCAGAATAAAAGGGAGAAAAAGTAGAAAGAAAGAATTAGTAGAAGTTGAAAGAAAGAAAGAAAGGAGGGAGGGAGGGAGGAAGGAAGGAAGGAGGGAAGGAAGAAAAATAGAAAGAAGATAAAGTAAAATAAGATAAAATATAATAAAGTTATTAAAATAAAAAATAATTACTAATTTAAAAAAAAAAGAAAAAAAATTTCAAAAAACGGTCAGATAGAACCTTAGGACAAATGGTGGAAGCAAAGCTATAAAGACAAAATCTCACACAGAAGCATACACATACACACTCACAAAAAGAGGAAAAGGGGAAAAAAATCATAAATCTTGCTCTCAAAGTCCACCTCCTCAATTTGGGATGATTCGTTGTCTATTCATGTATTCCACAGATGCAGGGTATAGCAAGTTGATTGTGAAGCTTTAATCCGCTGCTTCTGAGGCTGCTGGGAGAGGTTTCCCTTTCTCTTCTTTGTTCTCACAGCTCCCAGGGGCTTAGCTTTGGATTTGGCCCCGCCTCTGCGTATAGGTCGCCGGAGGGCGTCTCTTCTTCGTTCAGACAGGACGGGGTTAAAGAAGCAGCTGCTTCGGGGGCTCTGGCTCACTCAGGCCGGGGGGAGGGAGGGGGATGGATGCGGGGCGGGCCTGCGGCGGCAGAGGCCGGCGTGACATTGCACCAGCCTGAGGCACGTTGTGCGTTCTCCCGGTGTAGTTGTCCCTGGATCCCGGGACCCTGGCAGCGGCGGGCTGCACAGGCTCCCCGGAAGGGGCGTGTGGATAGTGACCTGTGCTCGCACACAGGCTTGTTGGTGGTGGCAGCAGCAGCCTTAGTGTCTCATGCCCGTCTCTGGGGTCCGCGCTTTTAGCCGCGGCTCGTGCCCATCTCTGGAGCTCCTTAATCCCCTCTCCCATGTACAGGGGGGGTTTCTTTCCCTTTGGGAGGTCTGAGGTCTTCTGCCAGCGTTCAGTAGGTGTTCTGTAGGAGTTGTTCCACGTGTAGATGTATTTCTGGTGTATCTGTAGGGAGGAAGGTGATCCCCGCGTCTTACTCTTCCGCCATCTTCCCGGAAGTCTCTCCATAGTTTAAACTTTTAATGTAAATATTCTGACTAGATAAACTATTTTAAGTTCTATTTTCAGTCACTGCCAGAACAGATTTTTATAAGGCAGGCATTCTGTCAAGTTGCATAATATTTACTACATAATTTTATCCAATGCTAGAAATTTTATTGGTAATATGCCCTAAGAAAAGCAGTTACTTAACAAAGTGAAGATGTAGTTATTCAAACAAATGGCTTTTTGACAGCATAATTTCATGTTGGACAGAAACACTCATCACCTTTTTTCTATAAAGAAAGCAATATTTATTTCTAGAAGCGTATTATAATTGCATTGTTTTTTGAAGTTATATAATCATACTTTTCATGTTGAAAGAAATCTGGCATTGCTATGCAGCTCACTTTATTGCATACAGGCAGGAAGGGATGTAAATCATCTTGAGAATTCCTCATTCCTTTACCATGTCTATCTTTCTTTTTCCTTTTAATAGTTAATTAATTCAATGTCTGTCTTCATGTTCTTCAGATTTGCATGACTTTTAATTTTGGTTAACAAAATGCTACTGTTTATGATGTATCTGAGTAATTTTATGCAGTAAACAGGTTCCTCAAAATTATTTGTAAATTGATTCATCTGGGAAAATGTAAAATGAGGTTTAATACTTATATGAGATTTATTTTTCAATAAAATTATTCACAAATAATTTAGCTTTCTGAAAGATTATTTTTCAGACCTATAGTTCTGAAAATTGGGCAGCTGTATTCTATAGTGTGGCTGCTGAACAGAGCTTAACTCTCTAATGAGATTCCTAACGGACCTGTGATGAACATTTGGTGTAATTGAAAAATAAATATTTTTGTTTTAAGCCACTGATGTTTTCGAAACTGTTAGTTACCACAGTATGATTTAGTCTATCCCAACTGTGTTAACAGGCATATTTGTGGGGTTTGATTATGGACCCTTTTGTTTAAGTTTTTAATTTCTCTGCATTAAAAACTACAACTTGCTACTTACCAACAAAATATATCAAAGGTGACAGGAGATGCAAGATTATCTTCCATGAGATTGAAATACCTATCTTGCTAAGAGGCTTTCTCCTTTGCTGGCTTTGAAAAAAAAAGTTGCCATGTTGTAAGATGCCGTATGAACAGTACCACACAGCAGGAAGTTAAGGACAGCCTTAGGCTGACACCCAGCAAAAAATTGAGGCCCTCAGTCTGGTAGCCTGCAAGCAAATAGAAGCTGCCAATAACTTTATGAGCTTGAAAGTAGATCCTTTCCCGGGTGACCCCAGATGAGAACCCAGTCCTGTCTGACACTGTGGCCTTGCAGGGGACCCAGCTAAACCATGCCTGGATTCTTGACCCACAGATACTGTGAAATAATATATGTATATTATTTTTAGCTGCAAAGTTCATGGTAATATTGTTATATAGAAATATATAACTAAACAACTGAGGATCTAGTTCTGTGATATTTCTCTAATTCAACAAAAAGGAGAGATTTCACTGGTTTTATTGCAGTGACTTCCAAGAATAATAATGGAGCCAATTATAAACTATTCTGAAGGTTCAATTTAATTTCAATAGCTTTGTGAGCCTTATGTAGCATTTACTATCATAAATGATATAGATTAGATGTTTTGATCTTTTGACTAGTTAATAATCATTGAAGAATATTTTAGACTATTTCATTATTTCTGTCCAGGTTCATTGTATGGCTATGAGTACTTTATGAAATATACACTTTTTTGTATGTATATTGTTCTTCAATGAAACATGGAAAAGTATAGTCATATTGGTTTGAAGTATAGACAATCTATATAATTATTTTTTTACTAAGATCTAGAGTGAATATAAAATAACTAGAACCAATAAGGTAATTTTAACATCACAATTAATAATTTTACCTTAGGATTTGTAAAGGCGGGCATCTTTGAAAAATAAAGCAACATCAGAAAGCAATAAATTAAAATAAAAGATGTGACAGATAGATTGATCAATAATAGATGGAGGATGATAAATTGTTCTAAAATAGTGTATGTTTACCCTAATTTTCTCTTCTGACAATAGAGCTACAGATGTTTGGTTTTACAGGCCTTCTAATTAATTGTATCTTCACTTTCATACCTATTACTGTAGTCTAGTCTCTTAATTTCTTG